>NW_004524639.1:3028172-3029121 GCF_000260255.1 Octodon degus
TTGCTTTCCTTTTAGTTGTATTATACCTTTCTATTTGTATTTCTTCTTTTGAGTTCTTATACTAGGGAAACTATACAATATTTACACATGTGTGTCTGGTTTATTTCACTTATGAGTTTATCTTCAAGTAGCATCCACTTCAATATAAAGGCTTCGAGTTTATCATTCTTTATAGCTGAGTAATACTCCATTGTATAAAAATACCTCATCTTTTCTATCCATTCCTCAGGTGATGAGCATCTTGCTTGTTTCCAAGATTTGGCTATCACAAATTGTGCTGCTATAAAACATAGGTACACGTATATCCCTATGATATGATGTTTCCAGATCCTCCGGGAAAATTTCCAGTAGAGGAATAGCTAGATTAAATGGGATTTCCAGTCCCGAGTTTTCTAAGCAGTCTCCACACTGATTTCCATAATGGTTGCACCAGTCTACATTCCCACCAGCAGTGGAGAAGGGTTCCCTTTTCCCCACATCCTCTCCAACAATTGTTAGTTGATTTCTTTATGATAGTCATTCTTTCTGGGGTGAGATGATATCTCATTGTTGTTTCAATTTGCATTTCACAGATGGCTAGTGATGTGGAGCACTTTTTCACTTATTTATTTGCTTAACTTCATCCTATTTTAATTTTTTAAATGTTTTTTCATTATATTCTGTAGGGACTTAAAGTTCAACTTATAATACTTGATGAAAAATACCTGTTCCATGTTATTTCTAAGATGTTTGATATTCAGATAGATAGTGAGGTTAAGCTAAACAGCCTAGGTTGTATGGTAATAACAATAAGCTTCTCTTCTGGAGGGTTAACAACCTTAAGTTTGCTGACCAAAATTAGAGAAAAAGGAGGGCCACAAGGAAAGCCAACATTTTGGCCCTAGCCTTCCAAGGTCAGTTAAGACTCAGGACATATGAGAACTTGTACTGTAACGTCATATAACTCGGT
>NW_004524639.1:3029221-3042921 GCF_000260255.1 Octodon degus
ACTGGTCCGGCCGGCGCAGGGTAGTAGGAAACTCTCCGCACACTCACCAGACCTGGGCTAGGACTGGGTCTGTATGGTTACATTCTCTTAATGAATAGAATGATTTGTTCTAATGGTGTTTGTAAATGGGATGTCAGGTCCACATCTTGTACAGCAGTTAGCCACTAAGAAGAATGTATGCAGTGTGTTAATTATTGAAACTGTCCTACTGATATGATTTGAAACTGTCTCATTGCTATTTATCAATAAAATTATGGTGAAAAAGAAATGCATATGCAGAGAAACCATCTTACCTAAAGCGATAGCTGAGGCTAAGCCATCAAGAAACCTAAAAACCCAACAAGCCCAAGTTCTCTTGGCCTTTTTTTTTTTCCTATTTAGTACAGTGTCGATAGGGTCTTACTACATAGATCAAACTCATAATGATTCTCCTGTTTTCAGCCTCCCAAGCACTGGGATTACAGGTGTGTGCCACTATACCCATTGGCTGTCTCAGCATTCACCGGGGCTGGGGCCGGCACAGCACACCCAGGGAGCGAACCTGAGTCCCTGTGACTGCCTAAGCAGGCACTTTATTCTGCTGAGCTATGTAGTCGGCCTCTCTTGGACTTTTGTCCAAAATGAATTTATCAGTACACACTTAAAATAGGGATAGATCTTTTGTCCACTTCAACCCAATTGAAATTTTGATTGCTCTATTCAAAAAACCTGTTGTTGGTGTCTCTCATTTTTAGCTATTCCTTCAATCTGTCTTTCATTTATATATGTGGTTAGGTTGGAAGTGTCAAGGAGCCACAGAGGAATGTCTTATGAAATTCCATGGAAATTCTTTCACTAAAGTGAGGTTTATTGGTATTCCATAGGAGCTGGTACTCACTTCTTATGAGTCTTCTCTTTGCCATATCCCCTTTACCTTGAACTTTGTGTCTAAGAATCCATTTTGCCTAATTTCTAAATATTGTTTGGTGACTTGACTGGATTTATTTTAGATTCCCAAAATAGAAGGAAATGTGCATTTTAATGACATAAAGACTGTCGTTCTGAAAACCCTTTTTTATTTTCTTGATATTTTGTTTTGCCATTTCTTAGCAGATTCAAGGGCTATAAAAGTATTTCATAAACTGGGGGCTCTCCAACAATACACAGGTTTGCCATTTCACTTCATAGGAAACAGTACACAGCACATGTAGGCACTTGTTGGAATGCCTATTTTTATAGTGTTCTCATGTATCAAAAGTGATATAGAAAAGATTGACCTTTGGTAACTGACTGTGCATGCATTTTCTGTAACCCCTCTGTAGGGCTTTTCAGAGTAGAAGTTAGCTAGTTAATCATTGGGTGCACAAACCTGTCAGAAAAGACGGAAACTTGGATCTTTTATATTTCTGTCTATTTTGTGTAAGGGCAGAGTTTAAATAATCAAATAGTTTCAGGAGAATTACTCACAAGAACAGTACTTCCCTCGTCTTCTACTCTTCTCACATTTTTATCCAGAGATGATACCATGTGATATTGTAGTTGTAGGACAAAAAAATAACTGGTGCTCAAAATTTCCCAGAAAATAATGAAAGCACTTAAATGAGTTAAGGTAACGTTCTTTTACCACTTGTTCTGTCTGTTCTTCTTTGGGGAGAACTACAGAGATTGAATTTTCAGCAAGAAAGAGGATAAAGAGACCGAATGACAAATAGGAAGTAGTGCCCTACCTTCAGGGTCTCACATCTTAAAGATGGGGAGAGGGTTATGATTAGTGACTTTTTAAATTTCTCTTGATGAGGAGGATAAGGTAGACTGAAGGACAAAATTTGGTTTGAAAGATGTCACAAGCATTGTAAGTCCAAGGCAGTGCTTTCTGCCTCTTCTCTTTCTTACTCTACCTTGCTTTACCATCTTCTCCAATTAAGCAAGCAACATAATGGATGTTACAGGTTAGGATTTGCATTATGTGGCCTAAGGTATAGCCAGAACATGATAGATACATACATACATACATTCATACGGCTTTGACAGTCTGCAGACACAACCTCTTTTAGGTTTTAGCTCTAGAACACAGGCTTTCGAAGTGATGCCACTTGATTTTTAAAACTTTAGTGTGTCTTTACATTGTCTGCCTTGTAGTTTGCTTTAGCTAATAACTATCTTAAAAAATGATTTTTACTAAGAAAAGACATCAGATGAAACCTTACACTTCAGTTCGCTGCAAAGAAATCAAAGGTTGAGAAGTGTCAGTTGCTTTATCTTTCTCTCTCTCTCCTTTTATTTTTATTTTTATTTTTTTTTTTTGCTTTTTGGTACTGGGGATCAAATTCGGGACCTTGCACTTGCCAAGCAGGTGCTTATGCCCCTGAGCTGTATCCCCGGCCCATGTCAGTTGCTTTAATGTTTTATTTCAGTATGTATTCCACCTATGGTCCACTTTTTAAAAACTCCTAGGCAAGGAGCTAATAGCTCCACACACTGGATGCTTATTATCCTTCTTGGTCTGTTATTAAAGTGACAGAGACCAAGTGCTCTTGATATATGTCTTTTATTATCTGGCTGAGAGCAGTTCTTTTTATCCCTGAAAAAATGTTTTACTAAAATGTAGAAAGGAAATTTTGGTTCCATTGGAAGTATTTTAAGTACTCATTTCTTAGTGGTAGTTTCTCAGTCTGGAAACTGAAAGCTCAAAATCTTACATATATAGCAGTGGTGGCAAATCCATGTCACATGTAGGATTCATGAATTTACAGAAGACCAGGGGAAGATAGACCAAGTTAGGCAATACAGAAAGGAGTGAAAGGGAGATGCTGTGGCGGCAGTTTGCAGTCAGGTCATTGATGAGGTAGATACCATCTGAGAATCTCTTCTAAGAATTAGTTGGTATTTTTGATTCATTTCATTTTAAAGGCCTTGCACTTAATGGAAAGTTGAGGAGTTTGGAATTAGATTGCGTTGTCTAGACTGGATTACTCAACAATGTGAGCAGAGCATCTGAAACTTACAGAGAAGTAAGGGATCTTAATATGATGTTCTAAGTAAGTGTAAAGGAAAAGCACATACTAATGAGTATTTGAGTATATGAGAAACTACTGCATTCTTCCAGTTGAGAGATTGGTGATATGGGAAGAAGCTCTTCGTTTTGTTTCCTCTGAGAATTCTGTCCTGAAACTGTAGAGGTTTTGCAGCGCCTACCTCTGTAGTGAATTTTTCTTGAGCCTGTGAAACATGACTCTTGTAAGTAGGTGGCATCTCAAATTCTCGTATGTTTGCAGAGGTTTTGGGCACAAACTTGTGCAAATAACATGCTGTCTGAGAGTGAAGTGTTCCAATGTATTTCTTAGAACAGTTCTTTCAGATTTCCATATTTCATGCATATCTTGCTGATGTACTTTAACCTGTAGTTACGATTGCTGCCTACAGAGTTTCAGTGTCCTCTGCTGATCTCAATTTGGTTTTAAGGGGGCATAGGTACATTTTTAAGTTTAAACTCCCTACGTTGTTGTTATGGTTTAGATGTAAAAATACCTCCCCATCTTCGTGTGTGGATAGTGATTGGCTCATAGGGACTTTGCACACATTGGTGGATTTATCCATTGGATATGGGTCATTGAGTGTGTGCCCTAAGAGGGTGTATGCTTGTATTGTACAGTGCTCCTCCTCTACGCTTCCTCTCATGACATCAGCAGCCTTCCTGGGCCAGTAACACACATTTTTGGTGTTACTAGGAATTTGAGCTAGCTGACCATGGAATGAAACCACTTAAACTATGAGCCAAAATAAACTTCTCTTCCTTTAAGTTTCAGGTGTCAGGTACTCTCTCCCAGTGACAGGAAAGTGACTAAGAGAAATTGATTGATTTTTTTTATGATCCTATGTTGAACATTATCTTGTGGTCTCACTGTAATGACACTTCTGAAATGATATGTGTTATGTCTGTTACTAGCATCAATTCAACTAAATATTTTCTCTTTTCTGTGGACACCATCAGGATATCTAAAATTTGTTCCCATCTTTGGTTTTTTTATGTCCTTATTTTGGACTGTCCTTTATCAGGTCTCATTTTTATGTGCCTTTCCTTAGGGTGTTTGTTCCATAAATTCTACCATGTGGAAGTATATACTATCTACATGACTATGTATAGTAACTCACTAGAAATCATCTAGTCCTTTTAGTATTGTAGTTTATTTTAGTATTTTACACTAGCATGACTGGACTTTCTCGTCCATGAAGGTTTTTCTGTTACTCTTCAAGGAGTGGTTTCCTAATTGGTGTTACGGCGCATACTTTATGATAGCCATAGTATGTGGTCCATTTTTGTGTGTAACTAGGAATTGAACTCAAGGCCTCTTAATTGATTAGTTTTCTCTTTCTTGGCTTATGCAGAGGTGAGAATAGGGACCATTCTATTCTGATGCTTTTGTCTTTTTTTTCAGTTGTTGGATTCTTGTATCCTAATTATACTTTTGATCTGTTGCAGTTTAAACATTCCTTCATGTCTAAATATACTCCTGAAGAGCATGTATACCTCGGTTTATTCCCTGTTCTGTTTTCATCTTTCTTCCTTGGTGTTCAAGATCTCTTTATTTCCCTGCCTGGATCAGCTAATTTCTAACATCTCATACTTAGAATTATGAATTTTTATTTTAATGAGTTGGGGGGTTGTAACACATATATAGCTCAGAGATAAGGTGCTTATGAGCATGCTTGAGATTATGGGCTCCAATTCCAGCACCACACACATAGTCCATTGCTTCTCAGCCTGTTTTGCTGTATTTAATAAAATTCTTTCACTGTCTGTGATCTTTAATTTGATTACTGAACTCCTATACTTTAATTTTCTTAAGTATAAAATGGCACATATAAGTTATACCCCAGTTTCATAAAGGGGCTCTTAGAAAAGGAAAAGGAGTTAAGAATGCGGTTGAATGCTGGTTCTCCACAAATATCACCAGAATTATGTTTTGGCAGGGCAAAGTTGAGCTTAGCCTGGTTGTACTGAAGAAGAATACTATCTTGATAGTTTTAGTAGCTGATCTACTGGGGGAAAAGTGAAGTTGTTTAAGAAGTTTTAATAGTCCTATTTAGTGTGAATCTTTCAGTGTTGAAGCTTAGTCTGGATTGGTTAAGAATCGAGACATAATATTTTATGATCAGTGTGGACTACTAAGGCTTAAGAGACAGTTGCTTGAATTATAATCCAATCTACTCAAAGTGTGTTTGCTGTTCATTTGAATTTTCCCAGAAGTTTCTGGAATAAATAAAGAGTTGGACAGTATAAATCAGACTACCACTTTATTTGGCTTCTGATTTCTTAGGGGATTTAATAGGTTAATTCAAAAGAAGAGATAAAATTTATACAAGTATTCAAATACTCGGGATTGCCTATTAAGACTTTAAGGAACCTCCCTTTGCACTGGGGTGTAACTGGTAGAGCATTTACCTATGACATGTGGGTTCTTGGGTTTGATCCCCAGCAAAACAAAATTAAAAACCTACTTTCTTTATACTGTGGGATTTTCTCCTGTCCTAATCATTTCCACTTTACCTATACCAGAAGGACTGTCATTGAAGCAGTTGTGCTTAAAAGGTGATACTCTTCTAGTATGGTTCAACCAACAGCCTGCAGGACATAAATTTTTTTTTCTGGTAACCTATTGTCTCATAACCTTGAACCTCTTTTTTCCATTTATATGCAAGTACTTTTTATGTATATATTTAGTACAGGGTCTCACTGCACAGATTGGACTCTTAGTGAACCTCCTGTTCTCAGCCTCCAAAACACTGGAGTTACAGGCATGCACCACCATACCCAGTCTCACTCCCCATCTCAGCATGCCCCAAGGGCACGGCCGACAGGATAAGCCAGGGATTAAACCCTAGTCCCCTTGCGCTTGCCTAAGCAGGTGCTTTAGTCCACTGAGCTATCTGGCTGGCCCTCTATGCCAGTACTTTTTGTGTCAGAGCTTTTGCTCATGCTGTTTCCCCTTCCTGAGATACTCACTGTTCTTAGCTCTTTGTTGCCCACAATCTGGTCAGCTGTATTCTCATTGCAGTATGGTGTTTGACCACTGGTGAACAAAGCTGTACTCTTATAAAATGAGAGACAAACAAGGGATGTTATAGAGTATGCAGTAACTTTATTGTCTCATTTGGTAGTTAAAAACAATGAAGAAAATATATTTCCTCACAAAAGAGTATATTACGTAAACTCCTGAGAAGGTCAGATACTGCAGAGGATGTGAAAAAAAAAAGGCGCAAAGAAAATAGTTTCCCCCAAAGACCTTTCAGTTTAGAGAAGTATAAGTAAATTAGCAGCACTCTTAAAGTAAGCACTGTAGTTCAGACAGGAAAATCTTAGAACATCTTTTTTAAAAAATGTTTTCTAATAACTTAAGATAACTAGGCATTAGTTTTATAAATGTGTGTGCAGTATATGATTATATTCATTATGGGGAGCTTATGTATGTATTCCACCTTATATCTTTTTACATTCCCTTTTCCCCTTCCTCTTAAGCCTCTTTGCAAATAGGATAGGATAGGTGTATGTTCAGAGGAAGGAAACATAGCCCTCATGAAGAGAAAGTTATGCAGTAAAGGAAAAAGTGGGAGGGGTTGTCGACTAAATCAGCACAGCAGATAGACTTCCATCTTTCCCAGCACTAGTATGATATGGTTCTGCATACACAGAGGCTTTATTGGATTATTAGGTTGTGACAGTGTAGCTCTTAGTCACAGTCAGCCATAGCACGTGACATTGTAATAATGTTCTGCTTTATCTTCTGCCTGGGGAATGTCCCAGAAGAACTGAAATAGTGAACAGAAAATTAATTTCTTTGAATTTGGACAAGAGGTAAAAAGAACAGGGAATAATTCTACATTCAGGTTATGTAAATATCTGTATTTGTTCAGAAACAGTTTGTGTTGTGTTTAGGCTGAATTGTGCAGTAAACTTTGCTCTTCATCCCAAAAGGCATTAATGAGAAATGTGATCAGAGCACACTAATGTAGTTCAAGGCTGTTAAACACGTGTATATAGGCATCCACACATGGTTATAACATTCATTGTTTTGCAAGGTCAGAAAAGGAATGACTGTTGTGTCTGTCACACACTAGTTTGTAGTTTATACAAATAAATCAGTTACTTCATGATTTTCAGAGTTTTTCATAGAGACCTTTTTTAATATCTGTATATGTAATATTTGATTCCTGAACAGAGTATGCTGTGAACTATTTTAGTGCAAACTAAAAATAAAACATAGTACAAGGTGCCTAGGAGATACGAGGGTATGTTCATATAAAGAAGCACTGCTTCTAGTGTTGGGAAATGAACACACAGGACTATCTTCTCTTTCGTACTAAATTCATGGTAAGATCAGTTAGGCCACATTCGAGGGCTTTACAGTCCTCGGGCTCAGTAGTCTCGTACTGTTAAAGCTAGGAAGGCCCTTACTGGGTCCTTATAACTCTCTGTGACGTAAGTGAAGAAAGATGATGGTAATAGAGCTGAGACCAGTGTCTTACCTCCTGCTATGTATGTTTAGTTCCATTCTGCATATTTCCTCTCTAGAGAACACAAAAATTCCATTTCTAGGAAGTTGATAGTTAAACAAGGGCATCAAATTGGCTCCTTTTACAAGTGGAGGAATGGAACCATAGTGCCCTTAAATATCTGTAGTCACAAAGCCAGAGGGGAGACTAGGTCAAGAATTCACCACCATGCTTTGGTACACTGCATTTTGGTAACTGCAACAGTACTTATAAAGAAATGTCATGTAATTAGGTGGTTAATATTGTCATTACTTAGAGCAGTTAATATGTACTACTGTGGCAGAAACGCTGCCACTCTTGTAGAATTAAGAGATTTTGTAAATGCTTGTTTCCAGAGCTGAAATTAGGATTACAGTTGAGACATGAGGCATAGAAAGAGGAGAGTAATGCGAGTGTAGGTAGTGGAACTTAGAAAGGGTTTAGTTTTCCAGATATGTCTGGGTATATTTAATGGGGATGCTTGACAAAGGCAGAAACAGTTTTCCTATAGAGGTGTGGATATGCATCTAATGCTGTACATCAGCATTGCAGGGTGTTACCATAATATAAGGAAGTGGCTCAGCCATGTATTTTCTGTGAAGTTGGGGGACTCATTTGGTCAGATAGCAGATAAATGGATAACCCTCAGAGAAAGTTTTATTATTTCTTGAGATGTCATGTAGAAGATTTGGACAAGCATTATGCCCTCTTTTATTAACTCAGCAAATAATTATTGCATTCGTAGGAAAATAGAGTGGACTGAGTGCAGTGGGAAGCCCTAGGTTCAATATTTAGAACTACCAAAAAAATTTTGAAAACTGAAAGTGTTCTACAAAGAGGATGAGAAGTTAGCCCAGATAACCTATAAGAATTCATTCAGTTCTTGAGTATACAATTTAGTAAAAAGGCTAAATTGCTGGTAGACAGGATAAAAACCACCTACAAATGACATGCAGAGGGTTTGCAGGGGATTTTTTAGGGTTAGATGAGGATCAAAATTCTTGCCAAAAGGCACAGTTTACCTTCCTGTTCATGGTAGTCATTTTTCATTTGCCATATGACTTGAAATAAGACTGTTATGTTCAGCTCCACAGTGTTATCACTTTAAAATTGTAATAAATTTTTCTTTATGTTCCATTTTTAGAATTCTCTGTTATGTACTTAACTAATGCTATTGAAGGGCAAAAGAATACAAAGATTCCACAGAGGTTTCTTACAAGTGAATGCTTTGGAAGTAGTTAGTGGAAAGAATTTCACTAGGATAAGAATTCCTGTTAATATCTAGTTTGTTATTTATTTAGTCATAAGACATTTGACAGCCTACTATGTATCCCAGGCTCTATGTTGGATGCAGGACACAAAACACAACTTATTCACTAAGAAACAAGGTACTGAGCTGCCAGACTGAAATGATTTTCCTGCTTCAACCTCCTGCGTGCTGCGACTACAGATGCACAATACAGGGCCTCGCTAACATTAATGTTCTGATGACATAGTCCCTGAAGTCTTTCATATTTCTATATTTACTCAGTTCAATTCTAGGCAGTGAAGGGAATATACAGTCCAAACACACAGTGAGGTAAGACAGTAAGCTAAAGAAGGGAAAAGAAAGGTAAAAAGGCTTCTACTATGCAACTTGAAGCCAGTCAAAGACAATGAAACTGTTTCACTATCATCAGGGTACTGTGGCACCAATTCAGCCTGTATAAGTAGCACTTGATATTAGAATAACTATAATCTTATTTTATAATTCATTTGAATAATTATAATTTTGTTTGGCTGCTGCATGGTTGTCTTATTACTGGGTTGCATTTTTAAAAATTAACCATTTAATTGTTTCAACCATGAGTTTATTACTATTATTGGACTGCAAGAGATAGGAGAGATGGCACCTTGTGAGAAAGGTATGAATGGAGCTTCATTTAAAGTCACACCTATAGTATTTATGTGATTCCAGGCCCTCAGGAACACATTTTAGAAGCTGTTCATAAAATGGTCACTAAGCTGCTTGCGTTTCTGTTTATTCAGCTTCCAGATATTCGTTTGTTCATATTGGAGTTTATGTTTGTTTTAGTTTTTACCAAAATGATTATAGTCAATTTTTTTATAACCAGGGCCTTGAACTTGTATTGGCATGTCTAAATAACTTTAGTAATTCTAGAACATGTTTCTATTAATAAGTAGAAATTCATCAGCGTGGACAAATGACATTTAAAACTGTTAAACTGAAAATATCTTTATAGTCACCCTAAAGCTTAAATATGTCAGCCAGTAATAATTAAATACTACCCAAACTCAATTTTCTGAGAAGAGAAAATTGGCTGGTTTTAATATGTCTGAAAGATAAATCAGACTATCAGCATTTCACCATTCATATGAGAAATTTATATAAATCACATTAAATAAGAGATCAACTGAAAAATCAGAGAAATTAAATGTTAGAGGTTGAAGAATTTTATTAGAAGAGCAACAGAGATTTGACATGTTGAGAGTGAAGACCATGGCCTGAAGACTCTCAAGGTGTACATGCCCAAGGCCAGAGGGTGAGACAGATGAGTACGCTCCCTTGAGCATGGGAGGAGACTGTTTTTAACAGATGGGTGGTTAGACTCAGCCTCTGCTAACACACTGGAGAAAAGAACACAGATACATAGAGGATGACCTTCTTTAAATTAAGAAAACTTGGAAAGTAAAATGCAAAAGTGCTTAAAAACAGACAGATCAGTTTCTGATAAGGATCTACTATACTACCTTTCTGTCATGTTTCCCTATCTCCTTTCACTGTCTTTTTCTATCTATATGTACTGTCCTAATAGGTATTTTTTATGAATAACTCATGAATATCACTTTTACCTTTCCTCTCTTGCCAAAATTGTTCTCACTGTTGTTGTCTTTACTAGCCTATTTACCCTGCAAATTTAGATACTGAACTTCAGGTTTCACCTGGCTCCATGCTTGATAAGGACATGTATTTGTTATTTCTCTGTTCTCCAACGCTTTGCTTCACTTTCCTCCCACTCACATTCTGCCCTCTATCAAATGTACCTTTGTGTTTTCACTATCGAAGATGGGAAGTATAGTCTTTTTTAAAATAACCTCTTTATTTTGTTGGAGAAAATCATTAAGCAAACTCCTAAGAAAGATGTGTGTGAGGCCACTGTTTTGAACTGTTGACTAAAAGTGTACTTATTTGGACTTTACATTTAATGGATAGTTGGTACAGAATTTTTTTAAATTTGAAACTAAAGGCCTATGGTTATTTTCCTTTTTTCTTTTTGAGGCAGTGTCTCTCTTGCTATGCAGATCAGGCTGACCTTGAACTCACTTTGTAACCCAGGCTGGCCTTGAACTCAGAGCAATCCTTTTGCCTCAGCCTCCTGAGTGCTGGGATTATAGTTGTTCACCACCACGCCTGGCTCCTTCGTTTTTATCTATAATTTTAGATCTTTTATTAGATTGGTCTGACCAATCTCTGTATAGTACTTACATTATTTTTTACATGTGTCTTTCTGAATTATTTTTTTCCTTATGTTTTGCTAACACCATGTCAAGCCTGATGTTTCACTGAACATCTTTTTTTGATCACACTGGATTCACAGCCTCTACTCTTTGTTGAGTCTTTTTTAGGTTCCACTGTTGATTGTCCCTCTTCAGCTTCTCATTCTCTTTTTTTTTTAAAATGTGCTTGGTTGTTACAGGGTCTCACTGTGCAACTCAGACTCATAGTCATCCTTCTGCTTTCAGCCTCTCCAGTATTGGGATTGCAGATGTGTACCACTACACCCAGACTCTGTGGCCAGCTCAGCCCAACCTGCGGGCGTGGCTGGTGGGGCATGTGGTTCCAGGGATCAAACCTAGGTGGCTGCACTTGCCTAAGTTTGCCTAAGCAGGCACTTTAATCCAATGAGCTATCCCTGAGCTATCTCTCTGGCCCACTCTGCCCATTCTTAATTGTGATTCTAATAGTGGTAGGCAAAGCAGTTACTGTTTCTACTCTTCAGATTGTTCTTTATTAAATAAGCATTCCATTTCCTTTCTCTGTTGTTTTCCTCATTATTCTTTTCTTCTCTTAGAATGTAATTCTAGGGGCTGGGGAGATGGCTCAGTGGAATAAGCGCTTCCCTGGCAAGCGCAAGGACCTCAGTTCAATCCCCGGTTCTGCAAAAAAAAAAAAAAAAAGAATGCCATTCTATCATTCTATGACATATAGCCCCATATCTAGATTTCTGTTTTGCAAACATGAAATTTGCCTTTGTCAATGCCAGTTTTGAGAATTTCTTAAGTATAACATGTCTGTGAACCTGTATCATAGTTAGCTTTTGTACCATTTTCTTTGGAATGTGGCTAAATAAAAACAGCACAATGTTATGTGTTGAATTAGCTGTTTTGAAAGCATCTCAAGTAACAAGTGGACTAATGCAGGTTCTGTAGGAATGTTCCTATTAGAAATTTAGAATTTTTTTTTGTACCGGAGATCAAACTTAGGAACTTGCACTTGCTAGGCAGGTACTTATGCCATTGAGCTATGTCCCTGGTCCAGAAATTCACAAATTTTAAAAAATGTGCAGTGAACTATTGACAGGCTGCTAATTGACTCATTATTAAATGGTATAAGGCCCCCAAATGTACTGCCTTGGTAATCCAAATAATTTTTACTTTAATGTATAAACAAGTTATTTAATTTAAGCTCTGCATTTAACTTCACTTTTTAAAATGAATTTAGGACAAGGTTTGCAGGGTCTACAGGGTCTCACTATGTAGATCAGACTCATAGTGATTTTCCTGTTTTCAGCCTCCCAAGCACTGGGGATTACGGGCATGTGTCACCACACCCAGTGTCAGTGTGCCCCCAGGGCAGGGCCAGCACTGCATGCAGGGCTCACCAGGGATCAAACCCCGGCTGCTATCTGGCTGGCCCTAACTTCACTTTTAAAAATGGATAATATTGTTTCTGTCATACAGATTTGTGAGAATTTTTCTGTAGTGTTACATTTTGTGCTGAATGGAATCTTTCCAGACATAATAGTCATGCAGCTGCCCACTTACTCCAGCATGCCTGGCACACTTACCCTACCCCTTTCTCCTGCGTGATACTCTTAATGAATCATTTTAGCCTTATCAAAAAATACATGCTGTCAGTTGGTACAGACAGTTAGATTAATAATGAAAAATGATGCATTTTCCCCCAACACTTAAAAGGTCTTGAGAAAGTGCAAGCAGTGTGTGAGATAAAGGTAAGGCTTTGGATCTCAGAGGTTGACCTTAGCATTTGGAGCTAAGCATTGCTTCCTTGAAGACCTGTTTCTTATAACCTATTTTTTGCTCACTGTTCACCTAAGCTGCTCTTATTAGGTTATCATATGTCATTTCTTCACAATCTATAAACTCATACACGTATTTCAACTTTGGAAGTGGTAGATGAAGGCATGACTTCCATAGTTATGAATAACTATTAGTTAAAATAAGACTTCAGCTTGCCCTGCTGTTTATTCTACCTCCCTGGAACTTTCATGGAAGATTCAGAAAATATGCTTCCATATTTCTGGATTTAAGAAGCAGAGATAGTGATCCAGAAGACAGTATCTTAAGACTTGAGAGAGTACCAACTTTAGCTGACTAACCAATTCATAAATTTCCTTTAAAACTCTTTCCTTTAATATATGTCAAGGTTTTTACTAGAGCAAACAATTTTTCCTTGGGCTCTATATTTTTTAAAAAAAGAAAAGGTATTTTTCTGTATTTTGGATGTAGTTTACCTTTAAGAATATATATTAACATTAATTGATGTAATTTTCTTAAAATTTTTTACTCTAAACTGTAAGTTCAATCATAACAATATGTTTTAAACATTGAAAGCAAGTAAAAGAAGAATAATTTTTATTTTCCAGGAAGAAATAAGTAAAACATGAGCATTAAAAAAATAACATGTAAAGGCTGGGGAAGTAGCTCGGTTCTCTAAGTGCCTGCCTGGGAAGCACAAGATCCCGAGTTCAGTTCCTGGGACCACATGCCATGCCAGTCTTGGAACCCCAGGCTTGCTGTGCCAGCACCAAAACTGGGTGTAAAAATAGGCATAAAGAGTTATATAATTCTTATGTTTACACATAAGTGCAGAAATCTAACCACATACAACCTTGTAGCACGACAGTCCCGCAACATTCCTTTTCTTGTCTCCTGCCTTCATTCACCAC
>NW_004524639.1:3044686-3080935 GCF_000260255.1 Octodon degus
GATTTGTTCTAATAGTGTTTGTAAATAGGATATCATGTCTGCATCTTGTACAGCAAATAACCACTAGGAAGAGAGTATGCAATGTGTTAATTATTGAAACTGTCCTACCAATTTGATTTGAAACTGTCTCCTTGCTATTTGTTTCTCTGTAAAATTATGGGAAAAAAACAGGAAAAAATAAAAATATAGTTAAAAAACTATTATATAAAATCAACCTTACATTCTTTAAAACAAACAAAACAAAACTGGGTGTAATGGTGCACGCCTATAATCCCAACACTGGGGGGGGGCTGAGACAGGAGGATCACTATTCAAGCTGTGTAGTGAGACCCTGTACCAAATAAATAAATAATATTAAGAAAGAAGATAACATGTAAGTGAAATACTCATTGTGGTTTAGAAAATGCTGATATTTAAGAAGGAATTAGTGATGGCTTGTTCTTAGCTTTCTGTACTCATATTAATTTGCTAAATGGAATGAATTCATTTCAACAGTCATAGGGTATCTGGAGTTACTAGGATTCTTGTGCTTCAAATGCTCTTGAGTCTTAAGCCTGTGATCATTCTCTGTTTTGTTATTTGAAATTTTTACCAGTTTTAAGGAAGAGAATTGGAAGGCAAGTAGCAGAAGTTGAAAAGTCCTTAGCTAAGTTTTGGACCTATTTATGGAGCATTCTTAGCTTTGGGGACTTGAGGACACTCAAAAGAGTGGCATTCTCAGATCCTTACTTCAGAGGAAAAGAAAGTATAGTAACTTAGTGGACCATTTTTTTTTTCTTTGCTCCGAATGCCCTCAGGGGTGGTTTGGCTGGCTGGAGTGTTGTGGGGATCGAACTACAGCAACCTGAGGCTGACAGCTTTGTGGAAGCAGCCACTTAAACAACTGAGCTAAGGCCAGGCCCCTAGTGGACTATTTTTCAACTGTTGCTATTCCAATGGTTACTAGAACTCCCCATATCTTGGATGCTTGGGTAAATTTTTCCCATTAACTTTCTCACCAGAGTTTGGTTTTATGAAGTAGTAACATCAAATACAGTAACACAGTATTTGTTGCTTGCTTATTGTGTGCCAACCAATATTCAAAGACCAGTGCATTCTTTCATCTGCCTGGTGAGGTAAGTACATATTCCCCCTGTGCAAATAGGATACTGAGCCTGACAGTGGTGCAGTTCTTGCTCACCCATAGGACTTGGGTTCAAACCCATACAGGATTATAAAGAGATGTTTCAGAATGCTAAGTATGTCATAGTATCTCTTGCTGCAGTAAAATGATTAAGAGGGACTCAAACTTTATAACACTAAGGACCTTCTGATTTTTTTTTGCTCTCTGATAGTAGAAAATGAAAATGATTGAAGTATCCAGGGAGATAGCTCAGTGGTATAAGTGCCTGCCTGGCAATTTCAAGGTCCCAAGTTCAATCCCTGGTATTGCAGAAAAAGAATAAAAAAAGAATGAACTAGAAATCAGATTTCTATAGAAAGAAAATATATCCTATAATAAATAAATGAAAGTAAATAAAATTAATGTAATCAGGCTAGGGAGATAGCTTGGCAGTCTAAGCAACTGACTGGCAAGTGCAAGGACCAGGGTTCAATCCCTGGTATCATATGCTGTGCCAACACTGGAATCTAGAGCATTCTGTATTGCCTATGAAAGTAGGCATGGTGGTACATGCCTGTAATCCCATCACTGGGGAATCTGAGACAAATGGAACAGTAAAATTCTGAGCTGTGTAGTGGAGACCCTGTACCAAATAAATAATAAAAGAGTGTTTTTTTTAAAAAAAAAACCTGATGTAATCATAACTAACTAAAGTTAGCTGTCAAATAATAACTATTGATTCCAAACATCCATAAGTCAACCTGATAACAAGAGGTTGTGATGAAAATTTGGAAATGGTAATACTCTATAAAGTATAAGGTACCAGCACTACATGTAGAGTAACATGGCACTATTGAGGAGGTGAACTTAGATTTTTAAGTGCATATTGCAAACTATATAGGTACCATTAGTTTCTTTTCTGCAAAAAAGTATTGCTGATGTGCTAGGAAAGGAGACAGAATGGGGACCTTCATAATGCTCAACTAATTTCAGAGACGGCAACTGGAGTGGGGGGAGTAAGAGCAATGAATAAAAAATTGTTACATCGGAGATTCTAATTCATGGACTTATATCATTAGTCACTTTAAATGTTCATTGTCTGAAAACATCAGTTAATGCAGATAGTGTGGATAAAAGATAAACCCAAGTATGTGTTGTCTGTAAGAAACCAATTTTAAATATAAGGATTCAGGTCCTTTGTAAGTAAAAGAATGGAGGAAGATGTTAACACTAATCAAAAGAAACTCAGTGTACTTACATTATTTTCAGACAAAGCAAAATTTAGAAAAGGGAGAACTTTCAGGGTTAAAAGGTGGTATAACATAATAAAAAGAGGATAGTCTTCCAAGGAGACAAAACAATTCCTGTGTGTGTGTGTGTGTGTGTGTGTGTGTGTGTGTGTGTGGTACCAGGTCTCACTAGGCAGCTTGGACTCAGTGATCCTCCTGTTTTCAGCCTCTCCAGTGCTGGGATTACAGTCATGCACCACCACACCAGGCCTTAGCAAAACAATTCTTAATCTATGTACAGATGAAAACGTTGTCAAAGTGTGTGAAGCAAAAACAGAACTTCAAGGAGAAATAGACAATCCCACTATTACACTGTCATTTTATATCCCTCTTTTGTTCATCAGTAGTTCAAGCAGGCAGAAAAATCAGTAAAGTTGATCCAAATAACTCCACCATCAGTCATTTCCATCTAATTGACATTTGTAGATCACTCACACAACAGGAGAGTACACATTCTCAAGCTCACTTGGAATAAAAATCAGTTACACAAAACTAGAAAAGTCAAAATATTTGTAGATTAAATAAAATATTTCTAATATTGTAAACTAAACAAAAACTAAAATTCAGGTTACTAGACTCTGGAGAATAAAGAATAATTTAAGAATTTCTTAGGGTATTTATAGTATTAAATCTACATTTAAGAAGTGGAAAGATGGAAAAGTATTTTGTGTATCACTTTAGGACTAGAAAAAGTTGAGCAATTTTATCCGATAGCAAACAGAAAAGAAATTAGTTTTAAAAACAGAAAGGAGAATTTTTTTTATTTTAAAGAGAGAAAAGTAAAACAAAATTTCAAAACAAGATAATAGGATAGCAATGGTTAGTATATTGAGTTTTGTTATCTTCGTATTAGTTACTCAGTACAAGATAGAGGCATTTAATTGTCCAATCAGTATTAGCCCAGACATTTCTTTTCAATGAACTAAGAAAAATTAGTATCTTTATATCTTGTGTGTGTATATATGAATTTCTTTGCCTTTCCCTTCTTTCTGCTTTTCCCCATCCTAGTTTCTCTTTCCTTTTGAACAGTTTCTTCCCACTTCACGATATCTATTGTATATTTTGGATGTTATTTACTCTTTGAGCTTCTCATACCAGGGAGACAATGTTATGTTTGCACATGTGCATCTGGTTTATTTCACTTATGAGTATGTTTTCAAGTTGCATATATTTACCTATAAAAGTCTCCAGTTTATCCTCCTTTATGGCTAAATAGTACTTGACAAATTTTTGAAATTAAAAATAAAACATTAGAAGAAATCAACAAAACCAAAATTAGGTTCTTTGAAAAGGCATAATCAAATTGATAAGCTTTTGACCAGGAAAACAAAAATGAGTAGACAGATTAGTAATAGCTAATCACAAATGCAAATATGAGTATTCTGTGGAAATGAGATCTAAACCTATGTAAAAAAAGTCTTCTTAAAAATTTTTGAAAAATCTAAATGAATAGTTTAAATAAATAATGATTGGTGAAGTATTCAGGCTTCCTATACAGATGGTAAAATCTATGCAAAGACTGAGCTCACAAAAGGTTTTGTTAAGTTTAGGGATCAGAACCCAGCCTGCTATGGCTTAAGTAGACAGTGAGATAAAGATGCTAGAGAGCTTAACTTCTTAACTAGACCTTTGGATGACTTTGAGTGATGTATTTAATTGACTCTCACTGATCTTGAGGGGCCAGGAAGATGGCTCAGTAGAATAAGTGCTTGCCTGGCAAGTGCAAAGGCCTGAGTTCAATCCTGGTTCCGAAAAAAAAAAAATTGAGAACTCTGTTGAGATGATGATGAGAATTCATAAGAATTAAGTCTAAATTTCTCAAGGTTAAATGTTTTATGTTTTTCCTTAACCAATTACCAGTCTAATTACTTAAATACAGAATGACCAAAAATGGTGTATTTTTCATTAATTTTTATAATATAATATATAAATGGCAAGTATTAGTATATCACATGCAAACAAGAATTCACTAGTTGAAATGACATCTACATGAGCAAGGCTCAGAAACATCAATGCATAAACAAATGTGCTGCCTGAGTGACACTGTTAAGTGGTTAAAGGGTAATGAGTTAAAAGTAAGACTAGCCAGGCATGGTGGTACACACCTATAATCCCAGCACTCAGGAAGCTGAGGCAGGAGGATCCTTGCAAGTTCAAGACTAGCCTGGGCTACAAAGTGAGCTCAAGGCCAGCCTGCACTGCATAGCAAGACCCTGTCTCAAAAAGACAAAAAAAAGTATAACAGTAATCAGTAATAACTTCTTTGTTTCTTTATATGTCTCCTGCCAGTGTTCTTTCAGCACATTCCAAAAGGGGGGGAAAAAAAAACCACTTTTGAATGACTTTAAATTTAGATTAAGAAGGACTCACCTAAGGCAGAGTTTAACAGTTTTACTCTGTTTCAATTGCTACATTCTTATTCGAGATCTCAGCTTCTGGATTCTTTGACTTCCTGACAAAGTGAAATCCTTATTAGACTTTTTCTAAGACTCTCTGGCTCCCTCTTCAGAAAATAAAATCATACAAATTTTAAAAGAACTAAGGGTGGAGTGTATCAGTGGTTATAGCAAAGGAAGAAAATGCTCCAAAGTAGTTGTTACCATTCTTTTTTATTGGAAGCTAGGGCCAGTAGAGAACTATGGGAGAGAAGAAGTAGAATATGAGTGCTTATATATTTGGGAAAAAGGGCCCACCCAAGTTATCTACATTTTGAGGGTACCTGAACTACTACTCCGAACTGCGGTTGGCTCATGTCTTTGAAAATATTCTTATCAAATACTACTGTGAATTCATTTTTGTTCTTAATGGACAATTCCTTCAATAGAGAGCTCTAAGAACCTGATAACAACCCTGGTTTGCTTATAAGATCCTGTGTTGTTATGTCCATGTAAACAGTACAAACCTCATTGGAACAAAGTAATGTGCATAACCATCCTCAGTTCGTACATTGAAGCTCTAATTCCTGATGAATTTAGGATGAGAATTTTTAGGGGTTAATAAGGCTAAATGAAGTTCTTAGGCAGATTTCTAATCATACAGGATTGATGGACTTCTAAGAAGAGAAATACTTTCTACTTTCATTCTCATTCTCTCTCCTCTTCCTTCTTTTCCTGTCCTCTGTGCACACCAGTATACGCCCCAAGGGAAGTTTTTGTGAGGATACCAAAGAGGCCTCACCATAAACCAAACCCTGTTTGGTCTTGTACTTTTCAGCCTTAAAAGAGTGAAAAAATTCATTTTTGTTGTTTAAGCCAGTCTTTGCTATCTGTTAAGGCAGCCTGAGCTGAAATAACCTTCATCTTTTTTCTAGCTGTGAAGGATCAGTGTTGGAAATAGCTACAGAGTATTGCTTACATTGGAACACAAAGAAATTCTATGTGGAAGGTTGGCGTTTATAGTTGCTTAATAAAGAGTTATTTGGCTTACCTCTTTGTTTTAATAGTAGAATCACATTCTACATAATAATTCATGTCTTTGCTAACTGTAATCTGGGCCTGTGGGTGGGGATTTGCATTCCTTGTTTGTGATTTACTTAGTCTGACACCTACTTCAGTGACTTCCACTGCAAGGGCCATTGCTGTATCTGTACAATTCCACTTGTCACTGGCAAACTTCTGAGAGCTGGGGTGTCCCATTTGATCATGAAATTGATGCTTTGCATAATTAATTACACTCCTCCCTCAACACACCGACTACTACACATCACTTAAAACTAAATGAAAGCAATATCTTTTCCAGTAAGTGCATACTTGGCTATGTTTACAAGCAATCATTGAAACTTTAGACTTTTAAAAGAAATTTCAAGTATTCATAGGCATGTGGCTGTTGAAAATTTCAAATGAATTTTTTTAAAGATTTCATTACTATGTGAGCTCCCTAACTAGCTACTGTACTTCAGTTCACACTTTGAAGTCAGATTTCCAGCCATCTACATGTTAGTTACAGCTACCTCTGATTGTCTTCTAGGACTGTAGCAGATGTTTTAGCTGATAAGTAACACCTGTAATTTTAGTGTCAACATTATAGTTCAGTGACAGTACCTAGCTAGCTATCCTGTTGAATAGATTGAATTGATAACTTATGCGGCAGTAGAATATAGGACTGGGATTTCAATGGCAAGATTTGCTCCTATTTAGGTTGCATCATTAGGCATTATTATGCCAAATAATTTGTCCAAGTGGATGGTCTTTAGTTTTCAAGTCACTCAGATTTTGAGTGACTGATAAATTAAGAGAATGAGGTTCATTATGGGCAGTGAAAAGAAAAAAGTACATCAGAAGCTTGGAAAAGGAGAGAATCTTAAAAACCAGCTAAGCCCATAATGCATTCCAGTGAATTGTTAAGATGCTATTATTATGTTAAGAAGTTCTCTGCTTTCCTATAAAGGTCTCTGAGAGTATTTTCTGTTGGCCATTAAGGCAGAGCAAGGCAAACCAGACAGCAATTGTGACTTGAATGCTCAGTGCTGTAAAACTATTATGTGAATCCATTTCAGTTTAGGTATAGAAGATGATGGTGCCTCAGTACTGTTTGTATCATTAAAACACAGGAGGAACAATGTGAAATGAGTGTAAAAGAGGAATTTGAAAAAATGTAACTGGAGTTGTAAGACCAGTGACACTCCCACCAGGTCAGCCACATCTATAGTTAAAAAATTAAATGCTATCTAGAGAATATTGAATGAGTCACTTCTTCACAATCCTTTGAAGACTGTTAACTTTGCCCACATGTAGGTAGTGTAGCCCCCAGAACATGTTCTAATTGTGCACTGGAAAGTGTGAATCAGGGTAAGACAGACATTTCTGGATTTTATCCTGCAACATTTAGTTACTGAGGGAAATATTCTCATTAACCAAATTCTCTTTTCCATGTACTTGGTGGCTTTTGTGCTGCTCCTCATCTCTGTCATGTTCCTCTCCCAGCCTTTCACTTTAGTAGCATAAAAAACATACCTCAGTACCAAAGGAGATTGAAAAGTGAGATTATATTTGGGAGATTTGAGTCTAGTCTGCTTTAAAATACCTAAAAAGCCTCTCTGACCAAAATGTCCTTATTTGACAAACTTGGCTTGGTTTTGAGACTAGGTTTTTCTTCTCCCATCAACACTAAGGATTCTTAAGTCCTTGCATTTACTAACCTCAGAGAAGTCTCTGCTCTCTGGCACACCAGCGTATGGAAAGAGGTGGAATTTACTTCATCTAGAAAACAGCACTGACCAGGCTCCTGAATTATCACATTAAAAATTAATCTCAAGCTACGCATGGTAGCATATGCCTGTAAGTGCAGAGTTGAGAAGGATGAGGCAAAAGGACTGCAAATGCAAGGTCAACTCAGGCATAGTAAATTTAAGGATAGGCAGGACTGTGCAGCAACACACTTGTCTCCAAAAACAAACAAAAACCCACAAACCTATAGTCTGGTTATCTGAGGTATGAATCTGTTTTATAGGAGTAGTAGGAAGTGTTAATCCTCTTTGCATACTTTTGGGAAACATGAGTTCATGCTATAAGTGTTTCTAATATCCTGCTTTCACAATAGCATACCCATGTCATCAGCTCCTTATAGAGGTCATATGTTTTTTATTAATTCTATTGAGAAACAAATAGCAATGAGACAATTTCAAAACTGATTAGTGGGACAGTTTCAATAATTAATACATTGCATATTGTTGTTTTCATAGTGGTTATTCATAGTACAAGATGCAGACATGATATCCTGTCCAAACACTATTAGTACAAATCTTTCTATTCATTGAATTCAGAGAAAGTAGCTGTGTATCTATTCTAAGTATTTTGTATATACGGATACAAAAAGGTCCTTCATTTATATCCCCTTCTTTGTTGAGTTTTGTCAGAGATGGATATTCCATTTCCATTTAAATATTGTAGGTGTGTGATTTAGCAAAGTAATCCAATATAGTCCAGTAGTCCATAATAGTAGTGGGTTATCAGCAGAACTGGCAGTGTCAGAAGTGGTTGACTTGAGCCTTTTACAGCACAGCATATTAATCTGGCTTTACTTTTTATATCTCATTTTTATACTTTTCTGCTGGATGGTTAAGACCAAGATTCTGGAGGGTTAACAGATTAAGTTTGCAGACCAAAAATTAGGGATAAAGAAGAGCTGCAAGGACAGCCAATATTTTGCCCCTAGCCTTTCAAGGTCAATGAAGACTCAGGACATAGGAGAAACTCGTACTGTAACATCCTGCAACTCAGTGGTGTCCCAAATTTTCTGATCAAGGAGATTATGGGGCCACAGAGGAAAGTGATCGATGCTGTATCATGTATCTAAGGAGAGTCACATGGAGAGAAAACATTCTCTCAGGCTTTCACAGAGAGCAAATTGGTCAGGCAGTCAGGCCATGGCCTGACTCATCCACATGGCTGACACTGACAAAGGATCTACAAACTGTGGTACAGGCTTTCAGAATAAATCCTGAGGGGACTTGACTGACCTTTGCAGATACAAAAGTTACATTTCAGGGACTATACTTTAGATTCCCTAGATTCTACATGTTAGGGCCTCATACCATGGAACTCTGCATTCAGAGGTACATTACATGCTCTTAAAAGGCACTTCATGTTTTTCTGCTGCCTTGTTCTTGTTGATTGGATCCATCTTTTTGAGCTTTCTAGTATTTGAAACTCCATAACTGCCTGTCAGTACCCCAGCTATTATATACTCAAGAAAATGTGAATGTGAAGAGTATTGGGAAACTACTTCAAGTAATTTTAGTGGTTTTAAGTAGGAGTTTATGTTTCATATAATCATTATAACCTGGGTTGTCAAAATTTCTATTTTAATAACTCTTCTTAACATGAATATGGAATTATTAAAACGAAGTATCATGTAGACATACTAGACTCATCCATGCTATATAAAGGAAAATCTGCTGCATATAACCTCAACCACAAGATCTTAAACAAGTTTATCAGACCACAGAAAATGTATTGGTAATAAATTCAATCCTTGTGTAGTAGCTCCATATCATTACAAACAGTGGAGGCTCTTGTGATCATTCATTTTACTGTGGCATCCTAATTTGCTTTGCAGTTAACTAATCCAGTGATGACAAACCTTGAGGTATTTCTGTGATAAAAACAACCAACTGGCACATGAGCCATAGGTTTGCTACCAGTGAACTAATCTGAAGTGACTTTTTTTTCTTCCATCCTTTGGTCTTAAGCCTCATGGCATTCTATGTCCAAATGGTCCTAGGCCTTAAACTATAAGCAAAAACCCAACAGCTTTGGTAGTATAAATAAATACAGTGGTTATTATGGTGGCTCAAGGATATCTTCAGGAAACCATGTTCTTAGGAAACCTTTTGACTTTACAATTCTGGTTGGATTTCATCTTCATGCTTACCTCATGAGCTCAGAAGTGCTTCCTTATTCCCAGTATCCATTATATTGGCAGTTGTCCCACAGTGCTTCATTTCCTTCCTCCAGCTGTCTCATACACATCTTCAATTGATGAAAAGGGTGAGTTTCCAATGGAAAAATGGGTCCTTTTAGGCCTATGCTTTTTTTTGTGTAAACAAACAATAGATTCTTGTTGCTGTCTGTAGATGGTCATATCATATGTCTTTCATAAAGGGGGATTCAAAAGGGACATGTTGTAGATAGGATTTAGGTCATCCAAAAGACAGTATCTGCTATGTGGAAGATGGTATCACAACAGATTTTCCAGAACTTTCAAAGTATTAAGCTATGCCTTCAGTTTTATCATACTTTACCAAAACGTCCTTATGTCCAATATGGTAGTTACTAGTCATTTATAGCTATTTAAATAAATTAAAAATTCAGTTCCTCCATCTCATTAGCTATATTTAGGTATTTAGTAGCCTCATGTGGCTAGTGACTGCTATATTAATGAATACAGATACAGGAATTTTTCACCACCACAGAGAGTTGTATCTCAATACAGTGCTGTAATAAGATCAAGGTTAGTTCTCAGTTTTCAGAGCTACTATCACCAAAAGCAAATAAAGACCAGTCATTTGGTCTTCCAAAGTTTAGACCGATATTATTTTAAGTAGATAACATAGCTCTTTATGTGTTTCTCCTCTCTTGTTATCATTATCTCTTACTTTCAAAAAATCTATATTTTACTGATCTTCTGTGCCATAGTATATATGTTTGGCTAAAAATGTTGATATGGGTAATTGGTGTTTTCACCCACAGAATTGCTTAACATTACAGTTCAGTCAGGACACCTTGATGATAAGTATACCAGTTGAGAGTAGGTAAAAATTGTGATGATTATGCAGAAATTTGTTTTAGCTTTTATTTTGAGTTTTAGTTTTTCTGATGGCTAAAAGATACTATCTCTTAAGGAATCCACATGGTGCTGGGGTTGGATACCATCTGCCTGTAATCCCAGCATTTCAGGAGGCTAAGGAAAGAGGCCCATAAGTGTGAGGCCAGCATGGGAAACTTAGTGATGCACTATCTCAGAGTGAAATAATAAAAGTTTGAGGGTATAAGTTGGTGTTCCCTGGATTCAGTTGGTAGTACTACAACACACACACGCAAATGCACACACTAGGGAAAAAACACGTGGTAAAATCATATACTTCAGTGAATGAATGTGGAACAGCTAGAAGTACAAAGTGTTGCTTATCCTCTAAAAAGTGTTTTAGATCTTTAGCCTAGAGTAGAAATAGAGCAGGAGAGAAATACACAGAAACAAAATTGCTAATAAGCCTGCAAGCAGGCACAGGTCCCAGGGGTTTGATCCCCAGACCTGCCATGCCAGCCCTACCCCCGGGGCGCATTGAGAGGGCAATTGAGACTGGGCGTGATGGTGCACACCTGTATCCCAGCTCTTGGGAGGCTGTAAACAGGCGGATCACTATGAGTCCGATCTAGTAGTGAGACCCTGAATACCCTGTAGACCCTTCCCTAAAAATACGAAGAAAAAAAACCCCACCAAAATTGCTAGTAAGAACAATAAAGAGAAGAACAAGTGTTATCAGCTTGATTCTATGTACTCTCAAGATATAAATGGAAATCCCTGGTTTAAAATTTGTGGAAATAGACTTAGCTGTTGAAAAGAGGGACAGAGAAATAGTTAGAAATATATGAAATACTAGAAGTGATTTGTGCATTTAAATTCCTTTTATTTGATTATATAGCTAATAAGATATTTCACAAATATTAGAAATATTAAACAGATTGTCATTTATCTAAACATATATAAATGCTTCACATGGTTTGTTGCTACTGTTCTTGATTTCCTAAACTAAATCAAGCTGGTTTGTAGTGTTGCCTCAGAAGTCTCAGAGGATGGGGCTGGTGAGATGGCTCAGTGGTCTAAAGCACCTACTTAGAACAAGCTTAGCAAAAAAAAAAAAAAGCACAGGGACCATGGTTCAATCCCCCAGCACCACATGCCAGCCAACGCCGCTCCCTGGTGGGCTGAGCTGGCCACACACACACACACACACACACACATAAATAAAAAAATACTAAAAAAAAAAAAGTCTCAGAGGAGTAAACATTGTACTCTCATACCTGCCCTTAATTTCTAACTCATTTTATATAAGGAAATAAGTTTAATATTTAAAACCAAGTATTTGGTAGCAACTTGGTCTAGCACATTAGAGTACGTCCAGTATTCTTGAATGTTGGTCTCCTTTTTATATTAAAGTAATTGAGTTATACCTGTAATTCATTCTTCAAGTCTGTTCAGTTTCTTTTTTCTCTTTTTTGTTTCTTTTTGTTGTTGTTTTTGGTACCAGGGATCGAACTCAGGACCTTGTGCTTGCCAGGCATGCACTTATGCCACTGAAATATCCCCTGAGCCCCAAGTCTGTTCAGTTTCTGTGAATGTCTCTGTTCATTTTTTTTTTCAAGCCCTCAGTGGGAAAGTGTTCATTTTAAGCATCTGGAAGTTGAAAGGCTTTAGTTTTTCCTAGACATGTACTTTGTTTTCACATATCTAGAAGACATAAACTGAATATCTCATTGCATATCTTAGAAAAAATACTGCACAGGAATTCAGTGGAGAATCTTAAGTTCAGGCCTTACCTATGAAGATGTATGTTGCTCATGAAAGAATGAAAAGGAATTAGCTATGTGCCCTTGGTCAGATCATTCATTCATAGGCTTATTTTGCTCATTTGGAAATGGGAAGCATGGGCAAGTTTTTCTTTTTTAAAATTTTTAAAGAGAGTACAAATTAGAATTAAAAAATTACAAGTAAAGTAATACAAATTTCACAGTATTTATTGTAATACATAGTGTTGTCTGCCAGTCAGTTATGCATTACCAGATATACGCATGTAAGATTGGAAGAAGAAAGAAAAAAGGAAGAAATGTATAAGAAAAGGAAAAGTACAAACAATTGAAAAAATAAGACAAAACAAATGAAAGTATTAATTGCTTCTTTCCACAGACCAGCAGAAAATGGGCAAGTTTTTCTGTGACATGTGTTTCGTGATTCTGTATGGGAAATATCCCAGCCCTAGTGTTCAGAAATCATTAAATGTGTCACCCTCAGCATACAGAAGAGAATTACAGTAGAAATTGCTGAAAAGTACTACAATTGATAATGCCCAGTACAACTCTGTCTCTTTCAATGAGAAAAGTATAAATTTTCTAGGAAATCCTCATGAATTCTGAGTCTTGTCAGGAAGCACTGAGTAAATCAATGTATGGTTAATCAACTTGTTCTCATGAATCTATTTTTCTGTCTAGTCACCTGTGTGATGAGTAGCATATCCAGAAAAAGCCTGCATAGTTACCCAGAAGCTCCTCAGAGAAGCATATGTGGTACACTGAATTGCAATGTTGTTTTGCTTATCATATGGGAAAAAATAGACTAAAATCTTAAGAAAGCAACTCTTCTACTATGGGTTAGCTTTTTTTTGTGCTACTGGGGATTGACCTCAGGGGGTTAGCTTTAAATTAGCACCTGCTATAGGACGTGTGGCTTCTGGCAGATGTACTGTCATGTGTCCAGTCAAAATCATGAAAAAGTAAAACACATAGAACAGTAATTATAAAAATAGTAAAGTGACTGAAATCAAAGTCAAACTCCAGAGTAAGAACTCTACCCAATGCTTGTTAAATCCAAACCAAATCCCATCATTTTACCCTATGAATTAATTACTTGACTTAACTTTTGATGCAAAGGTATGTTCAAATACTGTTGCTCAGGGCTGGCGAAATAGTTCAGTGGACTAAGCACCTGCTCAGGCAAGTGCAGCGACTGGGGTTCGATCCTTGGCACTCCATGTCTCACTGGCCCTGCACCCAGGCTCATTGAGCTGGCAGCAAGAATCTGGGTTTGGTGGTGCACACCTGTCATCCCAGCACTGGGGAAACTTAAAGCAGGAGCATCACTACAAGTCTGAACTGCATAGTGAGACCCTGTGGAAAATAAATTTAAAAAATATTGTTGCTCTGGATAGTACCAGCAAGCAAGCTAAGTTTATCGTTTGGCACCTTAATGGAAAACAGCATCTTGGCATAGTCTTAATGTTTTGGAAGGGCAAGGCCAGGATATTGAAACTTTGAAGTCTTGCTTAATGGAAAGAAGGGACTTAATTAAAATTATGATATAGTGATTTAGAGTTGATGAGCCTAGAGAGCCATGGATTTGGAAATAAGTTGTTCAAAGATACTTAGGGTACATGCTATAACGAAATAACATAACTATGACTAACTTGTAGACAAAGGAATTGATGCCTCATAGTTCAAGAAGCTGGGAATTCCAAGATCAGGCTGTGACAGACTGAGTATCTCTTAAGGTTCCACCACTGGATTCATAGAACAGGGTTTTCTCACTATGTCTGTATGCTGCAGAAAGGGTTGGCTAACTTCATGTAGTCTCTAATAAGGATATTTGCCCTAATTTTGAATGGTTCTTGTGATGTAATTTCCAAAGGCCACTACCCCTTAAGTATGAACACTTTATTTTATTTATCTATTTATTTAATTTGGCATAACTGGGGATTGAACTCAGGCCCTTGTGCTTGCCAGGCAAGCGCTTATTCTATTGAGCCATCTCCTTGGCCCCAAAAGTTGAAAAGTTTTTTTTTTTTTTTTTGGTGGCTCAGGCTGCCTGAAGGGCAGGTCTGGTAAGAAGGGCAGGCCCCCAAATATGATCACTTTAGAGATTAGGATTTTAGTATGTGACTTTTTTAACATACGAATCTAAGAGGGGACATGAACATGCAGTCCTTTGCATTGATCTGTTACTGAACTGAATGATAAAGCTATTTTCTACTTGTGTTTTCCTGGTTGAGAGTCTTTTAGAGTAGTAAAGTTATACTGATGAATGTAGTAGAATAATAAACTCATGTTCATGAAGACAATAAACCGTATAAGGTAGATGTCTTGCTGCTCTCCAGATACATGTTTTAAAATTTATGTTAGAAGAATTGTCAACACAATCATGGAAGATAGAACATTTGTACTACTCCTTAAATTTATGGATTTTAAGTTAGCATCTGTTTCTCCTTTCCCTCTTCGTCTTCCATTCTTCATCTCTTTGTCCTTTCTTTCTCTGTCTCTCCTCTCTCTCCCCTCCCTCCCTCCCTGCCTCCCTCCTTCTCTTCCTCCCTCCCTCCCTACACACACACACACACACACACACACACACACACACGCACACACACATTTTTTAAATGGCAGCAAAGAAGGAAGAGATGTAGCAAACAGAAATGAGGTGTAATTTACGTAGGGAAGTTAATGAGACTCATTTGAGGCTTTAAATGTATGATTTAGGTTTTGAGAATTAAGTATGAATATTTCAGGACAAGTTTTAAAGAAATCAACAAATGAAAGCAACTTTATACTTTTTCTGTTCTGGGAATTGATCCTTTAGATAAGACAGGTTGGTCTTTTGAGGAACTTTTCCCAATACTTTTGTTATTTAATTAATTTTCAAGTTACTTGAAAATTCTTTTATATCTCTTTACTAGCCCTATATTATATTTATCCTTAACTAAGCTGAATATGTACTGAAGATTTGATCCCCTCTTTATCTTGGAAAGGAAAATGCTACAGCTCCCCCTTGTGTCGTGTCAGGTAAAAAACATCCCAGGTTGATCCAAAGCTGTGAAATCTGTTCTATCAGTATCCTAAAATTACCTCCCCCAGGCTTTTTGTGGGCAAGGGCATGGCTATAAAGTTAAGTAACAGCATCTTAGTAAGACCATCCAAAACGTTCTAGTCAGTTATCTATTATGCTCTGCTTGTTGAAAATGAGCTTACCCAAAAGTCAATAATTGGAATAAGACCTTTCCCTTCCCAAAATTATACCAGTGGTCATGATGGATGTTCCCAGAAAGACTTTGACCCAACAGTGATTGATATAATAGTCCATGACATGAGGTAAGTCTGATTATTATGCTATGTTTTATTCTCCTTCCATGGAATTTCCAGCATACTAATTTCAAGGAAAATTATGAGGATAGTAGATGGATGGCTGGGCATAACTAATGTCATTTACCCAGGAATTCCTTTTCAAAGATCCAGTAGTGATGTTTTGGGCACAAATGTACAGTTAAAATTATCAGTATTTCTCCATCTGTTTGTGGGACTTAAAGGTAACATTTTTTTGTACCAGGGATAAAACCCAGGACCTTGTGCTTGCCAGGCAGGTGCTTATGCCACTGGCTATTTGTCTGGCCCAGAGGTAACATTTTTTGGTGGTACCAGGGATTGAACTCAGGACCTTGTGCTTACCAGGCAAGCACTTATTCCACTGAGCTATCTCTCCAGCCCTCAGAGGTAACATTGTTGTGGAGAGTAGTCCTGGTTTGTAAGTCTGGCTTTGGAGTCTGGCAAGCAGTGAGCCTACATCTTACCTAGGGGGTATGGCAGAGCTCATTGGTTAGGTGTCAAGACTGAAAGAAAAGATCCTGTCTCCAAAAAAGAGTTAGTTGTCAGGAACTGAGGATGAGAGAGTACAGCACAGCAGGATAATTCCCTAAAGTTCTGTTAAGTAGAGAATGTTGTAATGGAATGTCAGATGTGGTTGAGATGGCCAGCCAAATAGCTCAACAGATTAAAGTGCCCGCAAGCGGGTACAAGGGCCTGGGGTTCAATCCCAGGGATTGATATTGGGCATGGTGGTACATGCCTGTAATCCCAGCTCTTGGGAAGCTGTAAACAGGCAGATCGCTACAAGTCTGATCTAGTAGTGAGACCCTGAACACCCTGTGGACCCTTCCCTAAAATACAAAAAACAAAAAACAAAAACAACAAAACAAAACAAAAAAAAATTGTGTTTGATGGTTACTCTGGCCCAAAAGTTGTACTTAGGTAAGCATGCTCTTATAGTGGGAAAAGAGGAGCCATGTCTTTTGAGCGCTAGTAGCCCAGAGAATCTTCTAGTAGCAGTGGAAGCTCAGTTTTGTTGATTTATAGCAGACTTACAGCACACGTCTTAAGCTTTGTACAGTCTTTTCTTTTGTTTTGTCCCTGTATTATTGCAGTGCCTATACTTTTTCTAAAACATTTTTTCGAATTCCTCATCTTCCTTCAGATGATGCCTCCTTCAGCCTGATTACTTTCCTAATTACCCCTACCGCTTCTATCAGTCCCTTCCAGAGAAACATGTAAGCTTTTATTATCTGAGTTAGATTATTGACACCTGACTGTTCAGCACACCTGGTAGGTTCCTTGGATTCATTTAAGTACTCCAGATCTCTGAAGAGATCTAAACAAAGGCCATCTCTTGTTCCACTCCCAACTCTTTATGCTTCATGTTACTTTAATTGGCAAACTTGGACCCAAGCCTACCTTCTTATCTTGCAAGCACGGTATCTCATCACTCCCATCCTTAGAGAATAATAATCCACAACAGTGACAGGCACTGCTACCATGTGCATAGAGGCAGTTGATACTGTGTACTAAAGAGATGGAAGCACCTCTTGGTTGCCAAGGAAGTGGCAATTTGTTTTCTTGAGACGATTAAATAAATAATGAGTGAAATTCTTTAACTGGTATTTCCAAACTGAAGCTATTGGATGCTTTCTGTTTTGCTATGAATCTCCCCTACCTTAGGGCAGAATTGTTTTCCCTCTTTCTGTAGTTTGTTTTTACTATTTACCTGCTGATACATTACTAGAGATATTTGTTCAAATGGTCTGCAAAATTGCAAGGTCCCATGGAAAAGACAAAAGGAGGAAAAGAAATGAGTGGAAAATGCTAAGAAATCTAAGTTGATTCTCAGGCTAGATTCCTGAAATAAGAAAAGGGGCTGATTAAATTAATTTGTATAGATAAAATGGGGAAAACTTTTTTTTTCTTCTTTTTTTTTTGGTGGAATTGGGGATTGAATTCAGGCCCTTGCACTTGCCAGGGAAACACTTATTCTACTGAGTCATCTCCCTGGCCCCTGGGGAAAACATTTTTATTTAGCATCCTGTGTATTTGAGCTTCTTCATTATCCAAAAGTTTGCAGTCAAAGTAGACTTTAGAAATGGGTTATCCATGGGACATACTGCTGAATGTGGAGTTTTGTTTCCCAGGGACCAATATTCGGCACTATTTTCTGATAAGCTGGGTTCTCCAGCTTTTGTAATATTTTATTCTTCATTATATCCAAAGAGCATCTTCATGGAAGGTCACCTGTTTCTGATAGACTGACTTTGGGATGAATTTTTGTTTGTTGTGCTTTTTTTGAGGCAGAGTCTCAAAAAGGCCAGTTGAGGATGGCCTTGAACTCACAGTGATTCTGCCTGAGCCTCCAGAGTGATGGGATTTCAGGCATGTACCACCATTCCCAGCTTTTCTTTGAGGGGAGGGCTTTAGGAGTTTGTAGCCTGTTTATTTTCCACTTAGTATATAGTTTTATACAACTTCATCTCTAAATAAGCAGTATAAAATTTGCTTTCGCGCTGCCTTCTTTTGTCCTGTTGTAGGGGCAGCTTCACTCATTATTGTCTTTCAGTTTCAGTGAAGCACTGATTTCCTTGCTCCTCCAACTCCAGAGTGAACATGTCTTTCTCCCATGGCTCACAAACTTTTCTTCATGAGTTTGGCTTACACATTTGGCTTGTTCAGAAGGAATCCATTTGGGATATGAGATACAGTCTCATGTCTTTCAATGGAAGTCCCCTCACGCACACAACACACTTACCGTATGAACATGTGGGTGGGAGAAAGGGCATAGTGCTTCCTGTTACTGAACTTCTTCTAACAATCTTCAATGAGTATATTTTTCACATGTGTAGCAGTTTGGGATCAAAGTGCTAGTCGCTTATGATGCTGAGCTATCTCCCCAGCCCACATGTGTAGTCATTCTTGTACAATAATGATTCTTGTTACTTGTTTTGGACTTTTGCTATATGACAGATATGAAGTTGTAAGTCTCATAGGTCTTTTAAAAATTATAAAAGATATTTTTCATTAAGTATTGATATGTTGAACTTTAATAGGTCTTGCTTTATCTTGGACTTAACCAACCAGCAGAAAAGTATAAAAACGAAGTATAAGAAGTAAAGCCATGGTGCTATGTTCAGTTGTAGGGGACTCTTGTCAACAATTTCTGACACTGCCAGTCAAGTGGTAGACCCAATACTATTATGGGCTACTGGACTCTTTTAGAATATTTCACTGAGTTAACACACCTATAATATTCTTTTTTTTTCAAAGTTTTATTGATAAACAGCAATGAGACAGTTTCAAATCAAATCGGAAGTACAATTTCAACAAATAATACACTGCATATATTCTTCTTAGTGGTTAATTGCTGTACAAGATGTGGACTTGAGATCCTATTTACAAACACTATTAGAACAAATCATTCTATTCATTAAGAGAATGCAAATATATATCTATCCTAACCACTTTGAATACACAGATACAAAATGGGCATTCATCGGTATACCTCATTTTTTGTAAGTTCTGTTATTGAATATTATAGGTGTGTAAACTCAGCAAAATATTCTAATAGAGTCCAGTAGCCCATAATAGCATTGGAACTAAACAAAAAAGGGGATACAGAAGAATGTCCATTTTGTATCTGTGTGTTCAAAATGGTTAGGATAGATTTATAGTTACATTCTCTTAATGAATAGAGGGATTTGTTCTAATAGTATTTGTAAATAGTATATCGTGTCTGCATCTTGTACAGCAAATAACCACTAGGAAGAGAGAATGTAATGTGTTAATTATTGGAACTGTCCTACCAATTTGATTTGAAACTGTCTCATTGCTTTTTGTTTCTCAATAAAATTATGTAAAAAAATTATAGAAGATGTTGATGAATAAATGTTCACGGGCTAGCAATTTTATATTTGTAGGACAAAAGTTTTAATAGAAAAAAATGCTTCATTGATGTTCAGATACATTTTAAACGTGATTATATATATATATTGATCTCCACCTGTTTAGACTTCTTATTTAACCTGCCCATTATGTCATAGTTAGCTTGATGTGCCAGTAACAGTGCCAGCTCATTAATGTCACTCCTTCCTGACTTTCTAGCCTTTTTATCAGAACTGTGGATACTGTTTTCTTTAGAAAAATCTAAATTTGTTGTTTATCACTCTTGAAGGATTCCTGGCTGTCCAATTTTATTATTTCTCTAGACAAAGGAAGATTTCACTCTGCACACACAGTAAACCCATTACTTCTATGACATCTATTAACATTGTGGTTGGATTATATGGAGTAGGAGTGCAAAGGGAGCAGAGATAAAGTGACAGGCTTAGAAAAAACAAATGCTTTCGAAATTCTGAGGTAGGAGAAATCAGACCAGGCACTTGTCTAAATGAAATGAGACCAGGACAGGGTCTTAAAATAAAGGTTAGAAATTAGACAAATGTTGTGCAACTCTTAAGGAATTCCAGGCAGAAAGGAAACACTGCAGGAAGCTGAGATTGCAAAAAACATGTAGACTCTCAATAGCACTAACTGGTTTACTTTTTTAAAATTAACATATTTCCCTTTGTACTAATGCTGTTCATGTTTTTCTTATAAGCTGTTCAACTTCGAGAATATTTTACTGATTCATTTGTGTCTGCTCCATAACATTCATAGTTTACTAGTTACCAGTAAATATTATGGTTAGTAAATGAAGAAACAAATGAATACAATAGCACAAAGTGCTGCATATACTAAGAAGGCTTGCAGTAGGAGAAAAGGAATTCTGAGAAAGCTGCATTTATCACTATTTCAGTTTAGTAAGTACACGCTTTCTCATGATAGAATACTTAATGAAATCGTATTTAACTTCAGGAAAATTACCCATACATTCTGTTTTCTTAATTGGCTCTGTCTCATTAATAGCACTAGTACAATCATTTTTAAAAGAATTTTTAAAAATGCTGTGCCAAGTCTGTCTTTTAGAAAGGGTTCAAAGCTTGAATAGTTCATGAGAACAATTTGCTAGTCTAGAGAATTCTTCCCATTTTGGTCAGGGCCTCCTATGGAGAGATTTATGTGCAGTGTATGTCAAAAGGCAAAATAATGGCATTTCTGTGCTATACAATGACTCGGACGTTTACTGAGTGCAGAAATGCACCTTTAAACCAAAGAAAGAAAAAGGAGAGTCTGCCCTGATCCAATCATTTTGAAAAGCCATGCACACTGAAGCTGGGACCAAACATAATGACAGGATTTAATTGCTAATGCTCTAGAGGCAGTGTGCCTCTTGATGTGTTGACCTTTAACCCACACTTGGGAGGGTGAAAAAAGGGGAGGGGATGATTTCCTCTCCTCTTCCGCCTGCCCCACCTCCTCACCCACTGTATCTGATCACGCCTGTCTCTTACTTGGTCCAAGTACCCCCAAATTGATCTCCCCTCCCCACCCTTATTTCTATTATTTACTTCCAGCTTGGGAGCTAGGGTAAGAATGAATAGAAAAATAGAATGGAAGATGGGAGGAGAATAGAAGAAGGAAGTCTGCAAGCAGTTGACAGCTGCTTAGAAGCAGGGGGCAGAATTATAGTGACTGAAATGAGAACTGGGTTCCTGGTCCCCTGATGCTTCTACCCCACCTCCTAAATATTTCATGGAGCTTTTTTTTAATGTCTTTCTGTCCTCAATCCCTATTTTATCCTTTTCAGCTGCTTACTTATAATTATGCCCTTTCTTATCCCTCCAGCTCCCAATTTCTTCGTACTTGGCTACTTACAAATGGCCAGACCTTTAGCAAGTTAAATTCAAGATTTGTCTATCACACACCTGCACCATGGCAACTGGGTAACTGAATGCAGCTGGAGAAAAACAAAATCTGCTGATTGGTCTCACCATGAATTCATGATCTGGAGCCTAACTCACCCTTGGTACTTCATGCCACTCCAAAGTCAATTCACTCTCTTGCTCTTTTACAAAACTTTTTTACCTTCTTTGTTTTAAAATATCTTGACTATTCTTCAGCCACACTGGCCTGATTCATATTTCTCTTTTGATTATTTTTTTATTTTAAAGAGTAAAGAAACAAAAACAGGGCAGGCAAGGTAGCTCAGCAAACTAAGCACATGCTTAGGCAAGTGCAGGGTCTGGGGTTTGATTCCCAGTACTGCGTGCTACACCAGCCCCACCCCTGGGTGCGATGAGCCTGTGACTGAGTCGGAGAGTGGTGGCACATGCCTGTAATGCTAGCACTGGGGAGGCTGAAAACAGGAGGATCACTATGAGTCTGAGCTGTGTAGTAAGGCCCTGTACCAAATATATTTTTTAAAGAAAGGAAAAAAGAAACAAGAACAAAGACAAAACAAAGCACCATAAGAAAATAAAAGTGGTACTGAATTTCAAAACAAGAACAGGAAGTTAACAATGGTTGCTGTATTACATAATGTTATCAAAAAGTTTGTTGCTCAGACTATCAGATTGATTCCTGTTTCTAACATGTCAAACACATTCCTGCCTGAAGGTCCTTTTGTTTACTCCTGCCTGGAGCACCTTACATCTAACGGTCTGCTTTGACGCCACATTCAAGGTCTTGTGGAATATTATTATTAAGACCTACCCATCACCCTAGCACATGCTGCTCCAACTATTCTTAGCAGTTTTCTCGATATCATGTACTATATATGCTATTTTAGAGATCTATAACTTTTGTCCCCCCCTATAGAATGAAACTTACAATGATCTAGATTTCTTTTTAAATTTGTACTGACAACTTGCTATACAGTGCTCTCAGGTATTCAGTGCATAAATATTTAGTGAATGCATGCCTTTTGGCTTTTGAGAAGGTATTTACCAAACCTCACATATTTACCTCTCTATCCTTACATCTTTTTCATATGTGACAATAACTAAGATGTGGTGTGGTACACACCATCCATAGAAAACGATTGCATTCACAGTCTTTTTATTTGGACTATTTTGGGAAAGTCAGTGTGTTTAGTAAGTATATTGCACCTAGAATCACAGTCTAATAGGATGAAGCCCTGGAAGGCATCTTTGGTGACCACTTTTCAGTTTACTCAGTGGAACCTACAGTGGAATTAACCTGCCCAAAGTTTAGTAACATGTAGAAAATGTGAGTTGGAGATGTTTTGTTTTTCAAGACTCTTGGCTGGGATTACTGGAGAGGAGCAGAAGTTACTATAAACCATTGTGGTAATTACTGGGCCCTCTGTCCCGTGTAGTACATGCATGGCCTAGCACACCACCATGTGGAGATCCTTTCCTCTTATCTGTTTTACACTCCTCTTAATCTCTTATTCTTTCCTAATAATAATGTCTTTTCCACTTTCATATCATTTCTTTCAGATTACACATATTTGGGAAAGCATATGATACTTGACTTTTTGAGACTTAGCTCATTTAATGTGATGATCTCCAGTCCCATCCATTTTATTTCCGAGCAGGATTTCTTACTACATGCTATTTCTTTATTTTCTTACCCTATGTGAATTCTTGAAGTTGTGAAATAACATAATTAAAATTTATCATCATCACATTATCTTCTGTACATTGACTTTTACTTGCTCTGTGAGATGAATATGTACAATACTTACATGTTAACGGAGAACTGACATAGAAGTATTATTTTTCCATTGGCATTGAGCCTAAGACCATTCTTGACTTTATTCATCTGTCTCCAGACTGTGTAGCTCATTGTAAAGTGTCTAAAACAAATGGTTATTTGTCTTAGGACATCATCTATTTAACCAAAATACTTGAAAGAAAATAATTTGTCATCTGTTTTTCTTCCTTTTATTACTCCTTTGAAATAAATGCTTTGGAATTGAGAAATGGGTACTCAAATTTGAAACGTATATAGTCATTTGCTTTCAAGTTTTTCTCACACTTGAGATAATGAAAGCACAAGGAATGGAAGATATGAATGCATGGTATAAAAGGTAGATATTCCAAAGCCATACAGTTCCTTGTAGAATTATCTTAGTTTGAAATTAATAACCTGGGATTTGGGTTTTTGTTGCCTACCCGAATTCTCTGCGAAGGCACATTTCTTTTTTTATTCATTTAAATATACTTTTTATAGTAATAATTGATATGATATTAGAAACGGTACACATTTAGAAGACCAAGATGACAGGCATTTCAAGCATGATTTTAGTATTACACATTGCTGTCCTCAATGTAGTTGCTTACTTCACAGATATCACTACCCATTAACTATTTTCAAAAACCTCATGGAAATTCTTAGGATTATTGCCTTATTCATTTGGTATATATACATGTATGGTTTTGCCCCTGCCATATTTCCTAATTTTTCCCCTTTCTCTTTGTTGTTAAATCATTAAGTTCTGTTTCTTTCCATTTAATGGTGTCTGTCATATCTTTCAGTTTTTATTTCTTTTTTTTTGAGTTCTTATACTTGGGAGACAATACGATATTTGCCTATATGGGTCTGGTTTAGGCACATCTCTTTTTAAAGAATGAGACTAGGTTGGGGAGACAGCTTGGTGGTTTAAGCACCCGCCTGGCAAGAGCAAGAACATGGGTTTATTCCCTGATACAGCATGCTGTGCCAGCCCCAGAACCCTGGACATGCTGTGCCAGCCACCAAACTGGGTATGGTGACACATACCTGTAACCCCAGTGCTGGGGAGCCTGAGACAGGAGGATCAGTATGAGTCTGAGCTATGTAGCGAGACCCTGAATAAAATAAAAGATTAAAGAATGAGACTAAACCAGGCATTTGGGGGAGTTGAGACAATGACCAAGAAATCTCACTATAGATTTCACTCTTTTTATTAAATACTACTACTACCCATGTTTTAAGCTTCAGAAAATGGCACTGAAATGATATTTTCCTGGATCCTTTGTCTGCAGTGGAAAGAAATCCCTCTTGTGACACATAACAATTTTAAAGGCTGTATCATTTAGGTACAACGAATACTCATTCTTTTTTTTAAATTAAGGAATAGAATTTTAATTTTCTTGGCTGCTTTGTTTTTTTCCATAATTTTATTGAGAAACAAATAGCAATGAGACACTTTCAGATCAAATTGGTAGGACAGTTTCGAATATCCTTTCTTTTGGGTTCTTAAGAGAACTGGTTAAGTACATGCACAGCAAATCATGGCATATGATATAGCAGGTGCTCAGCAGCAAACATCTAAGTGACTTCACCAGGTAGACTAAATAAGTAAACAATAATGTAGGAATGTCACCTGGGAGATTTAGCCCTATATGGCCAGCTTCTTGATACTGTAGGATGTGCTCCAAATCTGACAGTAATAGTTTTGAGAGTGCATATGTTTGCAGATCAGCAGCTATTGCATTTGTAATCAAATCTAATTTATTGGGTATGTAGGAAAAAATAAGAGAAAACTGTGTTGCCTTTCACAACCTTTGAATATAATTATCATCTGTATGTTTTAAGTCTCATTTGGGGGTGGAAAGGGAGTTACAGGAGTTTTACTATCCTGAAGTGGACTGAGCCTCTGTACGGCAGTCACACAGTGACTCTTCAGTAGTCTTAAAATTACTAGTTAAGGGATACTTTGAAAGATTAGAGTGACTAGGCAGAATCAAGAAGGGGATTTAAGTTTAAGAATGCTAGGGAATTGGACAGTAGTTAGACGCAGTAGTTAGAAGATGTGCTCAGCTGCACATCAGCAAAAACGTTTCTTAATCATCATTTTGCATGTTTGGTGGGCTCAAACAAGTCTTTTTTTATTCTGGAAGGAAATGTAAGTAGGTCAGACTCTGAGGAAGGAACGATGGAATGTAGTTATTATTCCTAAATACATGTGTCTTAACTGTGTTTTGAAGGTAGAGGAAATGCCAGAAGGATCTTACTATTTCAGTATCACTAACAATAAAATAACAATTTTGATAAATGCAGATGAGCTGGGATTAAACATTTCCTTAATACAGATTCTCTTAAGGAGTTAAAGCCATTCAAAAGAACAACTAAGACTTTGTTTTTGTGGAGAGGAAATAGTTTGGATCTTTACTTAGCATAAGTACAGTAGAACAGTGAAGTATAATCCAGAAAACTTCAATTTGCTGCTATGCTTGAATATTTTTATGTCCCCATTTCCACTGTGATAAATCTGTGTTCCCTCACGTGGAAGCATCCCTCACTTGGATACATATATACTTTTCGATTGGTTGGGTCTTATCCCTAATTCACAGAACATAGGTTGATAGATTTATATAATTGTACTCTACTGCTGTTGACTTTTTAATCATTTGAACATGGATCAAACGCTAATTTTTTTATTACCTGTAAAGGCAGAATTTGCTAAACAAGTAATAGCATACACAAGATTCAGAAAGAATATTTCAGTAGGAGGGAACACAGCCATACAGTTTCTGATATAAGCATTTGTGATGCTGCTTTCATTAACTCAGACTGGCCTGAATTATGCAGAAATTTGTAATTTTCACTGATTAGGTATAACCAATCATCCTGACCAAGGCTTTTGTGTAAATTTTGTTTTGTTTAGGTGTAGGATATTGAACCTAGTGCCTCATATGTGCTTAAGCACATGATCTACTCCTAAGCTGGACACCAAATCTCACCTGGTTTTGAGTTCAGAGAGTTGATTAAATGTAAGTGGACCAAATGGCTAGAGTTGATTTCAGAAAACTTTCTAGCCTGTTTTCTGATTGGCAAGAAGTTGTTTTCTTAAAATTTTGTCACTAAGGGATAAAATGTAGAGATTACTTGGTGCCAAGTGAAATAAAGTTAACATAATTGGATTTGAAAGGAAGAAGATAGATTTACTTTGAGTAGCCCATGCATGAAGTCCTCTAGACAGATGTAGGAGGAATGTTCATCTGTTGTATTAGATCCATAGAGTGCTTCTACTTTCTTACCCATTTATTATGGTTACCTCTGAGGTCATTCTGTGATAGGTAGGTCACATTGTTTTTATATATTTGAGACACTGTTAGTATATGCTCTTCAGCTATGTATTGAAAGCCTTCTGTTTAATGAAGGCATAAACAAAGGAGTTAAATATGGTGGTAGAGAAGAAATTTAATGTGTAGGAATAGAGTTTGAGTTTTATCCAAGCATTTTGCTATGAGTATAAAGAACTTTTCTTGATTTTTTCTTTTCATAGTTGTTTTGCCTTGGGTATCAATATGCTGCATTTATACAGTCATAGATGTATCCAAAAGGCAGTGGCTTAGTCTATAAAAGACTAGATGTCCAGAATTTAAAGAGATTTTTAGATTTTAAAATCATTATGATGATTCTATATAGAGAACTAAACCATTTCTTTGGTGTTGTCTTAGGTGAATTTTGAAATCAAAACTGCAAGGAAGCATGAGTGGCATAATGGTACATGGTTTTGTCCAAATGTGGAACAAGAGGTCAGGTATGTCCAACGTGCAAGAAGTATTCCTAGAAACAGTGGAAGGAAAAAAGAACTTTAAACTGCTGATGTATTTGAAGACTGGAAAAGTTAGAACTTTTCAGCTAAATAATAATATTAAAAATGTAGCCCTTACATCCTATGGCGAAGACCTCAGTCACATACAACTGACTTTCCAAAATAGTAATTTCTTGTTTATTGAAAGAATGGCTTCCAAAGATGCTGAACAATTGAAGGCGTTCCTGGACAGAGCCCCTCAAGACTGTCCTGAACCACACATGAGCCCGGAGAAGGGAAAGGTTGTGTATACCAGCATAGCAACACAGACTACAGAAACTTCATTGCCCAGCATTTGTAATAGATCAGATGAGGAATGCTCAGGGATAGACAAAGAAATTGGGACTTTTGTTCATCAGAATACACCTTTACTTTCATCCAAATCATCGACACTTACTGATAAGGAATCAGAAACTCAACCTAGCAAGGAAATGCAATCTTCTGATTTAGAGGTAAGTGAAAGTGAGAAATTGCCTATAAAAAAGAGAAGTATTAGGAAAAAAACCAGTGCAAATCCCTTGAAGTATAAAAGCCGCAATTGGAAGAAACCATCAAAGACAAGAGTGTCAAAGAACAGTAAGAAAGTGGCATCTGTAGCAGTGGCCAACTCTTCAGGTGGATGTCCCCGACAACGTACTGATCTCCAACATTTCAGTGAGAATACAGTTCAACAGCTTCTGCAGGCACTAAATAGTGGGGGTGGCCCAGGGCTCAAGGTACCCCATAAACTTAAGTCACACACATTATGGCAAGGTCTCCCCAATTTGGGAAACACCTGTTACATTAATGCAGTCTTACAGTCCCTGTGTTCAATTCCATTGTTTGTTAATGATGTACTCAAACAGGGTTTCCCGTGGGGAAGGGTTGCCCGTGATATGTTTTGTGTGTGTGTGATACTTCTGCTTATGATGAAAGACATTTTTAACAAGCAAACAAAGGAGTTGTTACTAGTGACTATTAGAAGATCCAGTTCACTAGTTGCAGAGATGTTTACTGTGGACGCGCAGAATGATGCACACGAATTTTTAAGCTTTTGCTTAGAGCAGCTGGAGAACTTACCAAAATCAGTTTTAGTTAGCAAGAGTGAAAACAAATCTGACAAAGAAAGTTCATCGCAGCAAGCCTTTGCTGGTGATTCTGCTGCCAAAAGGACTGCTTGTGCTGTCACATCTAATTTTGAGTGTGAGTTGCTGCACTCTATTTTTTGTAAGATTTGTGGTCGGGTTGTTTACAAAACAGAACCAGATAATTATCTCTCCCTCAATCTTCCACAAGGAAAGAAAAAGAGTCCTGTATCTATTCAGTCTACTTTTGATCAGTTCCTTGCAAGAGAAGCACTGCTTGAGTATAAGTGTGAGGAGTGTGAGCAGAAGAAAGCTGAAGTAATGCACAAGTTCATAAAGATACCTAGGATTCTTATTATTCACCTGAAACGCTATTGCTTTACTGAATTTTGGTCACTAAGGAAGGATGATCAGAAAGTCACTGTTTGCAAATATTTAGATTTGTCTGCTCACTGCACTGAGGGCACCAAGCCACCTGTTCCTCTTAGCAGTAATGCACACATTAGAGATCCAGAGTTACTAAAAGTTTCTCAAAATTCAGGTCTTAAACTCCTTCACTCATTATCTTTAGTAGCGTTAGAAAACTCCAGGAATACCAGAACAAGACGTGTTGAATCTGTCAAGCAGCCTGATTCACAGAAATCCCAGAGGTCACATACAGAGAGAAAAAGAGTACAACAGCAGAAAGATGTGGGAAAAGCTTGTAAATTGGATACGAGAGAATCAGAATCAGTATGTGAAGGAGAAGAGCAGTTATCAAGCTCAGTGTTAAATCTGGAATCTGTTTCCCTTCCTGTGTTCCCCGGATACAGGGATCAACTCGTCAGCAAACGAGACACCCGTGTTACAGAAGTACCTGCAAATCCAAAAGCAAGGAAGTCTGGAAAAATCAGTACATCTGAAGAGGCAGATTTTGATGCTGCCAGTGAGGTCACTGAAGACTTTTCCAAAGATAAGAAAACCAGACTTAAAGAAAGATCCCAGAAAATGGCTGAACAAAGTGAGAAATATGATGGGGTAGGGACCCATAAAGATGCCCCTGAGCAGACCCTTTCTGAAGGCCTTCCAAAACCAAAAGTCAGAGAGTGCACAGTGAGACTTACAGACTGTACACGATTCAGTCTTCAAGAGGCTAACCCTGGAGACAAAGACAGTTCTGATAAGATGGAATCAAAAACCCAGGAACTGGAAGAAAAGACTGATAAGAAAAATCGTTATACTTATAGGCTCATTGGTATTATCAACCATATTGGAAAAAACCCCAATTCAGGACACTATGTCACTGATGCCTACGACTTTACAAAGCAGGCCTGGTTCACTTACAATGATCTACTGGTATCAAGTATCTCAGAGTCCCTGGTGCAGAAGTCTAGGATTTGCACAGGATACATCTTCTTTTACATGCATAATGAGATATTTGAAGAACTGCTGCTAAGGGAAAAGACAACTCAGTCTCAGCCTGAGCCACAGCCAGAGCCAGAACCTGAGCTTGAATCCCAGTCCAAGGCCAAGGCCAAGGCCAAATCTCAGTCTAAGCCTCAGTCTAAGTCTCAGTCTTGCAGCCCCAAGGCAAAAAAATCTTCATAGGCAGGATGGACACCTTCATGATCAGATCTCTTAGGTTGCCTCCCTCAGTACCACTTGCTCCATGGAAAGAGAACTCCAAAATATATAGAACTAGAAATTATTTTAAAACCAGAGTTCACACACACTCAGGGAAAAAAAAATTACCTTTCTAACCCTGATGCACATTTCAACCCCACAGTTCTGATGAACATTTTTCTCACCTCCAAGGCAGATACACTTTTCATGTTTTACTGCAGTGCTTTCAAAAATGTGTCTGTCCATCATCAGTATCATGAGCATTAAGGGCTCTTAATTTGAAATGCAGCATTTTGAGTTCCCCTGCAGAACTACTGACCCAAAAACTTAAGGAAGAGAGCAACAAAAGCAGCAGTCTGGTAAGAGATTCTGATGCTTACTAATGTGTAAGCACTGCTATAGTTTCTAGAGCATCTCGATGTTATTTTGTTATTACACATTTGACTTTCTTGTTTAATAAAAGATGTTGACTGCATTTTTAGGGTTCATTTTTGTATACACTTTTCCTTTGTGAACTTACTAGAAAGAAATGCAGAAAAATCATAATTCTGCTGATTATACACAGTGCTTTGGTAGAAACATAATAGTTACTGGGATCCTGGCAAAAAAATGTTAAATGAGGCCAATAACTTTTGAATGTTTTTGTTATTTAAATGACACTAAAAGCAATAATACATCACGTCTTCAGATTGCCTGCCAAACCCCTCCCTTCTCTTCCTCAATGCTCAAATTGGGGGTATCTGTTCTCAGATGTGGATCTTAAAGGAAGAGAAGTTGATTTGCTGACTTTTCCTCTATGTGTGCTAGCAAACTGTTGGGCTTTTGCTGGTAAGAACCTACTTCACCATTTTGTACTACGGATGCTCGCATTGTCTCAAAGGAACTTCGTTTACCTGGACTTACCTATAAAACCTAGGACAATCTTCTGCATTCAACTTTACAAAGCTAATTTTGAATATCTTTTACACCTTTGTGCCTTACAGCATGGTAGCTGTGTTTTAGTAAACAATGTGTGCTTAAAAGTGGACTTTTAAGATTTGACAGTTTTACTTGTTACTGTTTTGATATAATGTGACAGACTTTATGGAAACTACCTGTTTGTGTAGAAAGCCACATGGCTTTCAGACTATATTGTGGCTATATTCTATAAGCTCTCCGTGTAATCCAGGAGTGTAATAATTCTGATACCAAGCATGTACTATCTCTGTAATGCTTTTTTTGCCTTTGAGACACTGTATCTGTAGTGTCTTTCATCTTTGCTGGGGAAATGACTTTACTGTGCTTTCTAACATGGAGGATTTTTCTTGATTTTTATTGCCACTTTACCAACACAAGTTTCCCTCTGAATATGATATTAGTACAGCTATATTAATCCAAGAATTTGTTGATGATGTTCTTAATCCTAGGGATCTTTAAAGAGATAAATTAGAATTCAGTAGTGTGGGAAAGTTAGATAATGCTCTCCTAAGTGAAAAAACAGATTTTAAAGCATGGACCTTTTATTGTTTAGAATACATTGTATGTTAGAAGGAGGTCTGCATGAAACCTGAAGACTGGTGAGACATTAGTGAGTCTCCTATTTCACTTTGCCTCCTAGAAGTTATAGACACAACTGAGATGCTTTCAATCTGAAGGACTTTATCAGCTGAAAAATAAGATGTTTACATGTAGAGGAGAGGAATAACACTTTGACTTCTGAACTTCAAGCTTTTTTTTAAAATTTTTTGTATTTTAGGACAGGGTGTACAGGGTCTCACTGCATTGAGCGGACTCATAGTGATCCACCAGTTTACAGCCTCCCAAGAGCTGGGATTACAGATGCACGCCACCATGCCCAGTCTCACTTGTGGTCTCAGTACACCCTGTGCCTGGCACAGCAGGCCAGGGGATTGAACTCCTGGCCCCTGTGTCTGCTTAAGCAGGTGCTTTAAACCACCAGCTATTTTGCTGGCCCTTGAACGTCAAGCTTTTGACCTCTTTAGGATAGTTAATTCTGAGCCCAGTTACATATGCCTTTGGATAAGAGTTTTAGTAGTAAGTTATTTTGATTTTTTTGTGTGGTACCAGGGATTGCCAGGCAAGTGCTTATTTTACTGAGCTATCTCCCTGCGCCCAGTAGAAGTTATTTTGAAAGAAATTTAAAGATAGAGTTTTCTATAGTTGAGATTTTTTTTAGTGTGTGGTTTATATCCTAGAGGTAGTTGTAACTATGCAACACTTCCAAATGCAGAGCAGATTGAAAAATGATGATAATAAGGATATCCATGACAGAAGATCTTTGGTGGAATCCATCACTTCTCTGTGAACAGAAATGTTGAGAAACATGAAGTGGATGTATACTACTTATATATTACATTCTTTTAAATAAAAGACAAAACATTCATAAGTGTCTTCATGGTCATTATTTATTGCAGATGTAAATTGGTTATTTACATTGTGAATCAGATTTCCAAGTAATTCATGCAGATAAAAAGTGTGATACACAGTATATTTGCTTTCTGTTGCTTCTGTAACAAATTTAGTATAAATCTAATAGCTTGAAGCAACACAATTGTGTTATCTTGCGTCCAAATTGGGTATCACCAAGCTAAAACCAAAATGTTAACAAGGCTGCCATCCTCCTAAATTCCTCACAGCACAAAATCTATGTATTGTTTTTGACTTTGAGAAGCTCTTCTACTTTTAATAAATAATGTGATTAGACCTGACCCACACAGGTAGTCCAGGATATCACACTGTTTTAAGGTTAGCAACCTTATTTCTCATTTGTCCTGTGTTATAACATACCTACAGTTTTTGAGGCTTGGATTGTGCCATTCTGCCCACTGCCTATGCCTGATGGATGTTAATGGAAAATTACCACCGTAACCACCAGTAAACCAGAGTGATTCATGTCTCAGATTGATGAGAAACCAAAGTTAGGGTCACTGTACCAGGTAGGAACTGAAAGCTTCTAAGGATTTTTGCTGAAGTTTGAGGAAAAATAATTCATAACTGAAGAATTTAGACCAATAAACAAAGACTATAGTTGCTTTGTCTATTTCTGTTTTTTATGAACGTGCATTTACTTTTATACACATTTTTTCCTACCCAGGTTCCCATTTTTTTATTTTAATGAGACACAGTTTCAAAACAGCTAAGTGGGACAGTTACAATAATTAATACATTGCATATTGTTGTCTTCATAGTAGTTATTCAGAGGACAAGCTGCAGACATATCTTGTCTAAACAATATTAGTACGAACCTTCTCACTGAACTAAGAGAAAGCTGTATCTATCCTATTTTGTATATACATACATATTTTTTTCACTATAGAATGGTCCTTTATAGCTCCCTTTTTTGTTTTGTCAGAGATGTGTGTTCAGGTTCCCATTTTTAATTTTACAACTTTATTGGAAGTTAATTTTAATTTTTGTTAAGTAACAGCATATTCAATGTAAGCCTGACTAAATTAAAAGATTACTTAATAGGCCATAATGATTGGAAAGACTTAAAAATCTGGGGCCCGACCAGATAGCTCAGTGGATTAAAGTGCCTGCTCAGGCAGTCGCAGGGGTCCAAGGTTTGATCCCCAGCCTGCCGTGCTGACCCCGCCCCCAGGGTATACTTAGCCAGCGAATGAGGTGGTGAATGAGACTGGGCGTGGTGGTGAGCGCCTGTAATCCCAGTGCTTGAGAAGCTGAAAACAGGACGTTCACTACAAGTCAGATCTGTGTAGTGAGACCCTATTGACCCTGCATATATATATATATATACTGGGAAAGAGAATTTAACTTAGAAGGTTTGGTTTATGTAGTTAGGTAGAAATGTAGGGCAGTTTAGCTGCAAATGAGATACGTGTACAGAGCTACATATTGAAACTGAATAGCAAAGGGAGTAGCCTATGCCAATTATCAGTGCATTGCCCCTCAGTTTTAAATTTGCCCTTTGATGGATTCACAATGAGGATGGACAGGGTATCTTTAAGAAATTTCTTCTCCCTTACAGTGAACATGTAGAAACTTACTTGGTAGAGGACATCTTAGTTAACATTACAAGTGAAAGGGACCTTCATGTTTCTGCTTTGTAACTGGTTAGCAATGCAGATATAAACATACCTAGTGATATGCTGTCCTTGCCTGTCAACCCAGCTTTTGGTCCCAGATGCCCTCACAGCACCATGCTGACCTGATAGTTTCATACTACTTTTTCAATGTGGACATCATATTTTCATGGTCCCTGTCCTGCAGTGACAGCATTAATTCCTACTTTCTTTAGGAAAAGAGGATTAACATTGGGAACTCAAACCCCTCTACGTGTACACTCTCCATACACTGTCTGACCCTGCCTTTATCCTGACAACATGCTACCTGCCTTGCAGAGTGGGTTTCTGTTTGCTCAGTAATCACAACTTGTTGCCTTAGGTAAATTAGCAACCTTCCCTGCCATCAGGAACCTTAGTTCTAGGGATTGGGGCCCTTTTATAAATGTGTCCTCAGGACATAGGAGAACCTGTACTGTAACATCATGTAACTCAGTTCTGTCCCAAATTTTCTGATCAAAGAGATTATGGTGCCACAGAGGAAAGTAATCAATGGTGTAGAGTATGCCTAAGCAGTCACATGGAGAGAAAGCATTCTTTTCAGGATTTCTCAGAGAGCTAAATTGGTCAAGCAATGGCTGTGACTCATCCACATGGCTGACTCTGACAAAAGATCTACAAACTGCTGTGTAGGGTTTCAGGGGAAGTCCTGAGGGGATTTGACTGACCTTGTCAGATACAAAAGTTACATTTTTTGTTATATAGACCTTGCTTTATCTTGGTCTTAACCATCCAGCAGAAAAGTATAAAATTGAGGTATAAAAAGTAAAGCCATACTAACACGCTGACCTGTAAAAGGCTCAACTCAACAACTTCTGACACTGTCAGTCTTGCGAATAACCCACTATTATAGACTACTGGACTATATTGGATTACTCTGTTAAATTCATGCACCTGCAATATATGAATGGCAATGAAGTACACATCTGACAAAAGTAAAAGATATAAGTGGACCATTTTGTACTAGAAAAAATATATATATACAAAATAGCATAAATATACAGCTACTTAACAGTTTAGACAAGATATGTCTGCATCTTGTACTCGGAACAACTACAAAGACAATATGCAATGTATTATTACTGCACTAACCTGTTTTGAAACTATCTCATTGCTACTTCTTAATAAAATTATGAAAATATAAAAAAGGAAAATTGTTCAAAGGTAAGGGAAAACTGGGATGAGGGAAAAATGAAGGCAGGGAAAAAGAAACAGAATAGCTTGGATAATTGTACTGCTGAGTTCTGTTCATCTCTTGAAAGGAGCAGTTGATGTATAATTTTTTCTCCTTTTCATTTTTTTTATAATTTTTGGACCAATATTACAGGCTTATATCTAGTAATCTGGACAATTAATTTGAAGAAAACAATATGCAATATAACAATTGTTGAATTTGTATAATTTTGTTTAGTGAAATTCTATATCATTTCTATTTTTTTACTATTTTTGTATTCTCTTTATGAAATGAATTTTAAAAATAGCTAAAACATATATATCTCCTTGAGTATGTGTCCTCATCACTAGGATATAATTTAGATTTTACTTCCACCTTATATATAATCTTACCATAGCTTGCTTCATATTAAACTTCCTTACAGATAACTTAAATTTTTGTTTTCTGATTAAACCCAGAACAAGAAAGAGGTTGAGCTGTGAAACCCTCTAATATTCCAAAATAAATCGAGACTTGATTTTCTTCAGGTTGATTTTTTTTTTTTTTGTGACGGTCTCACTATGCAGTTTGGGCTGGCCTTGTGCTCACTTTTGTAGCCTCCAGGCTGATCTCGAACTCAGAGTGATCCTCCTGTCTCAACCTCCCTAGTGCTGGAATTATAGGTATGCACTACCTCACTGAGTTCCAGGGCCGGTACAGTGTGCCCAGCGTTACGGGACCAGCATGGCATGTGGTACCAGGGATCGGACTTGGGACCTTGTGCTTGCCAGGTAGGTGCTTATGTCTCTGAGCTATCTTCCCAGCCCAAAGATTGTATTTTATTGCATTATAAAGAACATTGATACTATGTTCTGAATTACAGTGCTGTATTTTAGTTGGTTATGTAAACTCTGGTGAAGATAACTAAGCTTAGTCTTCCTTTATTATGGTTCTTCTGCTATGTGGACAATATTAGGGAATGTAAGTGTTCTTTTGTGTGATTTCAGTTCAGTCAGGTTCACATGTCAATAACAGGGGCTTTGAGCATTACTCTCAAGTGTCTTTCCTTTATCTCCTATTAACCTGGTTACACTGCTTTTTAGGTTGACCCACTCCTCAAAAATATTTGGAGACAGAGTGGGCCGGACCCTCTCCCAGCCCCTTGGGCAGCCCCCCC
>NW_004524639.1:3086514-3105349 GCF_000260255.1 Octodon degus
ACAGCTAATGTCTCTTAATTCAGTGAATAGAGAAGTTTGTTCTAATAGTGTTTGAGACAGGATATTATGTCTGCATCTTCTACAATGAATAAACACTAACAACAATATGCAATGTATTAATCATTGAAACTGTGCTAGTAATCAGTTTTGAAACTGTCTCACTGCTATTTATTTCTTAATAAATTTATTCAAAAAAAGAAAAAAAAATATTTGGAGAAAATGCCTGGAAACTTTGTCTTCTGTAACAAAGAATGGTTTTATTTTCTCCTGATAGGTATCTAGAAGTTCCAGACTTGAAGTTACCAGTATACTTAGGCACTGTTCAGTCATGGGTTGGGATAAATTAGCAGACACATAATCATACTTTCTTGTTTTTCTGCTAGAAATACAGGCAATTTGCTCATACTTTCTTGTTTTTCTGCTAAAATACAGGCAATTTGCTCTTTCAAATTTAATATGTTGGGGCTGGGGAGATAGCTCAGTGATATAAGCTCCTGCCTTTTTTTTGGTCCTCAGTACTGCAAAAAAGAAAAACAGTATTGTATCTGGGAGGTTTCACCAAATAGGAAAGATCCAGGAGGCTATCTGTATATATATGTATATGTAGTTGTATGAGTTGAAGTTAGTGTGATGATTAATTTTGCATCAGTTTGGCTAGGCTAAGAGGCCCCAAGGTTACTGGTAAAACATTCTAATTTGTGTGTGTTTGAGGGTGTTTCCAGAAGGTGCACAGTACACTGAACAAAGAAAATCATAATTGGTGAGCATTATCTAATTTGTTGATGCCCTGAGCACATCAACACAGCATAGGAAGGGCAAATTTTCCATCTGAGCAGAGATATCCACCTGTTTCCAGATATCAGTGCTCCTGGTTCTTGAACTTCAAATTCAGACCAAAAACTTAATCCCCTGTTTCACAGGCCTTTGTGTTTGCACTGGATGAACACCATCAGCTTTCCTGAGGCTTCAACTTACAGATTGCACACCCTGAGACTTTTTGACTTCCATAATCACAGATGCCAGACCCCTATGATAAATATTTCTGCACACCTGCCTAGCTCTATGGAAATTGGTTCAGTCTGTCTAGAGAACCCTATCTAATAGAGCTGGCAGGTCTGGGTCACTGTTCTGAAAGGCTGGAAACTTCACACAAGTTGATGCTATAATCTTGAGTCTAAAAATGCATAAAGCGAACTGGCAGACTGGAGGCTATTGCAGGGTTGAGGCAGGATTTCTTCTATAGGAAACTCAAGCCTTGTTCTTCAGTCCTTCTACTGATTGGATGCCACCTACCTAAATTATCAAGAGGGATGTCCTTTCCTCAACATTTGGGAGGCTGAGGTAGAATTCTGCAAGTTCTAGGCCAGCCTGGGCTATATGGTGAGACCCTGAACACACAAAAATAGTAATAAAAAATTGCCACGTTACAAAATACCTACACTTCCAAAAAAAAATACCTACACAGCACCACCTGTGTTGGTATTTGATTCAATCACTGGGGAAATAATCTATAGCCACATTGACAGTTAACTAATCATGTGTTTTTGTAATTCAGAAAACCATAAACAAGTCCATTTTCAAATGCAGCATTTTGTGTTGTAATCCTAAGTCTTACAGAATAAAGATTATATTCCTAGGAACAAAATTTTATTGAACAGTATTAAAGACAAAAGCCTTCTTCATGGGGAAGCTTGTTCAGTCTGTCAGGGAAGCTCAACCAGCTATTCTGTTCGATTATTGCAAGAACCATCAGTTTCTACCAGTTTTGCAGCATGTACTCACTTTATAAAAATAGCTGTTTTCTAAGAATGTGATATTTTCACTTGATACATACCCCTTGTGTTTTTTAATTTTACTGAGTCATGAGTCCTCCATGCTTCTCTGAAATATTTCTGTACTTCTATCATGATCACATACGTAGCGTTCGCAGCTGAGGTTGTCAGTGAGAACACATACATGTGTTTTCTTCACATCGAGCAATTTCCTGCCTCTGAAATTCAAGTTAGATATATACAGATAAGGGCTCTGACATATGGAGAGTGTTAATGGTTTATATCTAGGTATCCCCCAAGAATCTGATGTTCATAGGTAGGTGGTTTGATTATGGGGTTTACAGTGAACTTGCTGTTAGGAGGTGGGGCCTGGATGAAAGAGGTGGGTCATTGGGGGTGTGGCCAGTTCGGGTTTATTTCCCTCCCTGCAGTCCTTCCCACCACCATGCTGTGAACAGTTCTGAGCCCTCCTCCACTATGACCCTCTGCCGTGCCGCCATGCCTTGAAGTCAGCCATCCGTGTAGAGACTGAAATCTCTACAAATTGTGAGCCAAAATAAGCCTCTTTCTTCAATTTGTGAGTAATGGCTGTTTTGTCATAACAAAGGGAACTATGAGAAAAATGGTCATTGCTTTTGTGTTATTATTTAGAGACCCTGGGAATGCTACACATCAAGATTGTAGTTGAGGTTCAGCAACCTATGGTTTGTGAACAAAATTTGGCCAGCTATCTATTTTTATAAATAAAGCTTCAATGGAATAGTGCTGTATCAGTTCATTTACATATTATCTAAATACAACAGCAGACTTAAGTGACTGTGAAGAAATCCAGAAAGCCTAAAATATATACTCTCTGCGCCTTTAATAAAAAAGCTTTCTATCCCCCACACTTTTTATTTCCTGTGCTTTGGATTGAGCCCAAGGAATTTGTGCTGAGCTATCTCCCTAGCTCCTTATGCTACTTTTTTTTTAAAAACTAGACTGTCCAGACAGGGCTCCCATTTATGGTATTCCTGCCTCAATCTTTTGGAATGCTGGGATTACAAGGGTCTGCCACCACACCTCAACTCTGTAGGCTGTCTCTCTGTTAGTTTTTCAAGTTACTCAGTAGAGAGACATCATTTGGCAATGTTCACGTTGATGAAGGGAAAAGCACTAAATAAGTATAGTGCCACAGTGTGCCTGATGGGTACCACTTTTCTGCCTCAAGCCTAGAGTAGGCAGGAACAGAGAGAGATATTGGGGGCATTTGGAGGTACTATGTGATACTATATGAGGGAGGGAGGGTATGGTTTTGAGTGCGATTTAACCATATAAGGTACATGCTGAGACCAGTATACATGCAATAGCAGACTCACATGGACTACATTCCTTGCTACACCTGGCAAGGACAAGCTCAATTGTGGACAAGTGAAATGAGAAGTAATGTCCTGAGAATTTTAACAGATACAAGAAATTCTAGTTGAATGTGGTTAACCACAATACGAATTGAACACTTCCTCTCTACTAGCAGAGAAATGGTGGACCATCTAGCTTAGAATAGAAAACTTGATCCATTTCTGTCAGTGGGGCTACTAATCTTGGAATAATAGATTCAACTTTAATTCTGCTCTCCTGTTAGCCACCATGTAGACAATCATCTGTCTTTTCTTTTTCATTCATTCCTGGTGCTACCAGTGTAGCCCACACTATAATCAGTCAGCACAGTCAACTAATAATCCTTTGAGTCTATGATGTATATATGAAGATAAAATTGATGACACCATGTAGAACCAAAGAGAAGAACAAGATTGAAAGGAATGAAATTCCAGAGAAGGGAGGTTTCTGTGCCTGAGTTGATTCAAGAAAGCCTTAAAAACACATAACTGAGCTCAGCCTTGAAAGTTGCACAAATATGTGGAAAAGGGGGCATCTTTTCTGAAGAGGTAGGCCTAGAAATGACATAAAAATTATTATTATCATTGTTATTCCAGCTACAGAGGCATTAAAGTGGACTTTAAAAACCGATCATTGTTATTCCAACTACAGAGGCATTAAAGTGGACTTTCAAAACCGTTTCCCACCCGGGGAGATAGCTCTGTAGAATAAGCGCTTGCCTGGCAAGCAAAAGGTCCTGAGTTCAGAATCTAGTACCAGAAAAAAAAAAACCACAAAAAAACAAAAACCCACAACTGTTTCCCCTGAGGATGAAGTGGACCACCAAGAACAGTAATGAAGGGGCCAGGGAGATGGCTCAGTGGAATAAGCGCCTCCCTGGCAAGTGCAAGGGTCTGAGTTCAATCCCCGGTTCTGCCAAAAAAAAAAAAAAAAGAACAGTAATGAAACTTCTGCCCTAGCTATGTGATCACTAAAGAGCTGGCTTAGCCTATTTAGATCACTTACATTTACCAAATGTGAGAGGATGTGCTGATTAATGATTCATTATGTCCAGGGACACTGTTACATACATTACAGGTAACAATTGTGAGGGAGAGGACAGAAGTGAACCCGCCTGCACTCTGCAAAATGAAACAAAGCTAATGTGAAGAAATAAAAGTGGCATAAATTTCTTCACTGCGACTATGGTTAGATAGTTTACAATTCATTCATAATTTTGTGAAATTAGTAGGAAATGAAGATATCATTTGCTCCTTCTTGTCTATGCCAACATCCAACAAACTGAACTACCCTGCAAAGCAAATATGAAAGCTAAATCTTAAAAAACATGTCCTTTGCTGTAACTTGGCTCAGTCTAAAAAGCAACTCTTGGATATGCTCATGATACCTCTGCACTCCCTAGATAAGACATCTACTGCTTCATCTACCTCAGCCTGGTTATTGGTATGCCTGGTGACCAACATGGAGGGTGTAAGCACTGATACACTCATACCATTGGGAACTTTCTCTGTGTACTATATTCCTATTCTCATGTGCAGTGAGCTCTGCCATTCATCTGGTACTAAGTATGACAACAGGTTCTCTCATGTACAGAGATGCACTGAGGTCATTTGAAATTTTCAAACATATGTTCTATGCTGATTATTTTTTCACATCAATGCAGGGTTCCACTCACATCCATCTCCACAAGAGCCAACACTATGTGCTTAAGAAACTTCTCAGTGTATGATATTCCTGATGAAAACTTAACAGGAGAAATCTAGAAGTTGATCAGTGTTGTTTAGGACAGAGGTGACACATCAGTTAATACTGACCAGTATTGGTGACCCAATATTTAATTTAGAGCTAAGAGGACAAAGCATTGACATTAAAATTCCTCAGCAACAAACTCCATCTAGACACCCACCATAGGGAGAGTAGTCATCCAGGCCCTAGTCAGAGTAACAGGATCTTGCAGCACACTGATATTTAGCTGCCCTGTCATCCCTCACCAGGTGTTGAGGTTGTGTGCCAGACTGCAACAAGGTAGAGGTCTCGAGCCATTGCTGTTTCCTGAGACTAGCAAATTTACAGTAAGGATGGGAACAGAATATGCACAAGCACATAATTCTTCATATGGATTGATTTTTATCCTTTTTTTTACTTCTGCTTTTTGTACTGCGACATAAAGTCATATATAAACTGGAGTTTGGTGAGCAACAGGTGGTGACTTTAGTGGTGCAGCTACCCATAAACTGGCCAACAAGTCATTCTTTGCTCTGTTAGTGTTGTCCCAGTTTGAACACAGGTGTTTCTTTTATCTTTTTCCCTGAAAAAAATGTTTTTAAATGTATTGAGTACAGGGTCTCACTACACAGATTGGACTTGTGATCCTCCGGTTTTCAGCCTCCCAAGTTCTACGATTATAGGCATGCAGCACCACACTCAGTCTCAATTGGTCTTAAAATAGAAAGACAAAGGCTGGGGAGGTAGCTAAAGGGCTTAAGTGCCTGCCTGGCAAGCCCAAGGTCCTGAGTTCAATCAGGACCGGAAAAAAAAAGACAAAGATTCAAAGAGATGAGATTGTCCTCTGACATCGCTGGCTTTGCATAAGGAGTAATGGGGACATGAGCCAAGGAATATAGGTGACCTCTAGAAAACAGTAAGGAAATGGCCTCTCCTCTCCTAGCATCCCCAAACAGTAAGAAAATTAATGCTCTGATTGTAGTGAAGAGCCATTTCAGATTTACAGCCCCCAGAATTATAAGATTTCTCCAGGGTTGAAGATGACAGTGTTTAAATTTACCTGAGCCCTGTGTCACTAGAAAATCACAACAATTAAGAAATCTTCCTGCACTTTTGTATTCAAAGGAAGAAATGACTTATTCCAAAAGCACATGCTTTCCTATGACTTGTGCATGACTGCTCATTTACCTATGGCAAGGCCGGACATAGACCCTCTATATTCCTCCTCTTCCTCACAGATTTTTAAGTTAAGCTAAATTGGTATCCACTGACCAATGTGGACAAAATGCCAATAAATTTGACCTGACCAAATTTTAGTGTGCCCTCCTCCAGGATCCTGGACTTTGGCCCATTCTCAGAGACTAAATATCACAGTGTAGAACAGTTCCTCCTTAAAGACCCTTCCAGAACACCAGCTGACTGCAAGATGTCCTTGATCCACTGTCCCCTTCCACCACATGCTTGTGCCACTCCTCTACATCTGGTCCCTTCTGGACTTATTCCTCCTTTCAAACAAAAGCCCAACATTCCACCTGACTTTTGAAATGCTTGCAGATCCTTTTCTTAGCAGGTTCTACATATTGCATTGGTTCCTTCCTTAGCTGCAGCCTGGGTTGGTTTGTTTTTCCCATCACACTAATGTGTCTCAGCAATCTGATTTCTCTTTGGTAATCTGGAGCAGATGTTCCAGTCAGTAGATTAGCCCCTCCTTTTGTTAGTTTGTTCTTTGGCTCAAGGGCACCAAAATACCCAGTGGCACTTTTACCCTCTAGTTCAGTGGAACCATTGCTGTAGCTCCTAGCTGAAGCATTTTCACTTTCATGTATACTACCTAGGAACCAGCAGAGTTCAAGTTCCTGTAATGAAAAGTTTAAGAAGAAAGATGTTACCTCTACCTTTTGATTTCTTAACCCATATATGCTGGAAAGGGGGAGGCAGAACTACATTATGGTCTCTGTATACAAACTACCCTTGTGATACTTAGTCCCAATCCAATTAGAGTGTTTTCTTCCAATTGACACTTTCTCCATTAAACCATTCCACTTTTCAGGTGGACCAGATGTTTCTGGATAATGGGATATGTCATAATATCAATTGTAACTACAGCTATGAAGCTACTGTTGCACTATCTGTGCTGTGACATGAGTTCCCTGGTAAAATGCAAGGCTAAGGACCAGTAAGATAGCTCAGCAGAATAAGTGCCTGTTTTGGCAAGCACAGGGATGAGGGTTCAATCCCCGGTCCTGCAAGCTGTGCCTCTTCCCCGCCCCTAGGGGCGCACTGAGCCGGCGATCAAGTCCAGGCATGGTGGTGCATGCCTATAATCCCAGCGCTGTGGAGGCTGAAAATAAGATCACTACAAGTCCGAGCTGTGTAGTGAGACCCTATATCAAATACATAAATGGAACAAAAAAGATGCAAGGCTATATGGAGTGCTGTGATAGCAAATTAGGCACCCTGGGAGTCCATGGGCATTGATGCTAGGGGCAGCATTACCCATAGGAGAAAACAAACTTCTATTTCCAAACCTGTGTTATTTTAGGGAGGACAAATACTTGCTCTTGTCATTGTGAAAGAGGTACAATGGAATCAGTCACTTTCAGATGACTGCCTGGTCCCCCTGAAGAATGGGGCCATACCCAAGTCTCAGGGTTCATCTCCACCATCAGCAGGTTAGGCACTTAGCAGTAGATAGCTGTAGCCAGTTAGCCACCACGACAGGAAACTCATGCTGTTTTACCTATGCATAGCCTTCATCCCTGCCACTGTAGCCACTGTTCATGAGCAAGCTATGAAGTGGCAGGAGGAAGAAGCTGACGAATTCACAGCCTCATTTTGTGTCTACACAGTTTGTACCCATTCTGAATCATCTACCTACATACTTCTTCCCCACTGTCTTCGTATTTACAATGCTGACCCACTCCACAGCGCTAGCTGCCAGAAAAGCAGGGTGCCTTTCTCTTGCAATGTCCCAACAGTGCCCTCTACTGGTAGAACTCGACACTGCGCACATAGTAAAAGATGCATAAATGAATTTGGGCTGTGATGGATGAATTTGGAGGGATGAGACAAATGATGACTGTTACAGCCTCGTTGCTTCAATATCTTCATAACTTTGCTTATTTATGTTTCAATTCCATCGGACTGTTGCACTAGTAAATTTATGAATTTTAGTTTTCTGACCCTTGGGGAACAGCTCAAAAGGCATATTCGCCAAACCTGGATCCAACCATAACATGGAAAACTTGATATTTGTATGTTTTCAGCAGCATAGTCCTGTAATACTTGAAAGTGCATATCTCCCCTCATTACATTGCCTAAAATCTTTTGCCTCTCTCCTTATTCTAGTCCATAGGATACTTTACCTAAAATTGTTAAATACAAGCTATACATTTATGTTACAGCCATGAGTACTCCCAAAGTGATTAAGATAGTTCATCAGAAAACGTAAGGCGATAAGACTCCATTGATGGAAAAAAGACATTAAGAGCTTTCATTCTGACCTGCCACCTCCCTTTCCTCACAGTATTTTTGTGATGTAGAAAAAAATCAACCAATTTGAATTAGGAAAGAATGGTGATGAAAGGACTGGCAACTGTCCAGTTGCAACAACTTCTGTTCCTGAGATTTTACTGCTGCTATAGGACCCTTGCCATCATCCAGTCAAGCAGCTTCTGAGATGTTCTAGGCCTTCAGTGTGACCTCTGTTGCGTGGAGATTATCCTTGTATGTATTTGGTATCCTTTTATCAGTGTATTCTCAAGAGAGTCGGGATCCAGAATATCCATGGAATTCCCAATTCAGCATGGGCCTCTGTGTGATTCTAAGGCAGTTCGTTTCCCACTTTGCTTAATAAGAAAGTGCAGTCTCAGTGTTCTTCAGCCTCTCTGTATGCAATAGCCTGGGTTAGTACAGAGTAGATTACTTTTCCTTTCTATTGACTCCTCTCATCTTCCATCACTCCCCTCTGTGTCTGCTCCCCTCATTGAGGCTCTAGTGCCTCTCTGTTTATTAGCACCATCCATTTAGTAGGACTCCGAAGACTGCCTTTCCTCAAAATAGCACATTTTAAAAATGCCTCTTTTCACCTGTGCATCTTTCTCTTTCCCCTCTTAACTTTTCCTTCTATCACATGAACATTTCCCTTTTCTCAGCGGGCTAGTCCTCCCCAAATGTTGGAATGATAGCAATTACACTGTCAAGGTGAGTACTTACTGAAGTTCCACTCCCTACTCACTGGCGCCCTGTGGTAAAGAAACTAGGAATTGGATTCTGAAAATCACACCTCAGTCAGAATGATAAACCATATTTCATTTAGTCATATGGGCCACAGAGTTTTACTATCATGGCCACATTTTTCCCCTTGGGACCATGTTAATAATTCTGAGGATGAAGTTGGAGTTTTTCAGAAAGAAGTAGTGGAGAAAGAAAGTTTGCTAAGCAGACACTAGCCTTCAGTAATAATCATGAGCATTATTGAAAATGATTATCTTCTCTATGGAATTTTCAATTTTCTCTTTTAGAAGCTCCTAATTTTCTTTTTGCCCTTTTCATTTTACAAGCAATTATCTGTAAGTGCAACTGAAGTGCCAGGGATCTGAGTTGTTATTCTTAAAATTGAAAACTATGAAGTCTAAGGAATAGCTGTAAAAATTGATAGTACTTTTCAGATGCTGTCTCTGTGGGCTTGTGATTTCCACAAAGAAGGGAAACAAGCTTGTTTTCATCAGAAACTACCACATTAACCATTTTTTTAAGTCAGAGTCCAACAGTCACCAAGGAAAGCATACACTGTGTGTAGCTACCTCAAATTGGCTGAGGTTGTACTGAGGAGAGTCATAAAATATTTCCACTCCTATGATGGATATATTCTGCAGTTATTGAAAAAGCTACTTAATCTTGGAGCCCCAGTTTCCTAATCAGCAAAACATGCAAAAATAATTTCCTTATCACTAGATGATTTGGGGTATTAAATGAGATAACGTTTGTGAAAATGCTATGCATATTGTTAGATTTTAAACATATTAAAGAAAGTACTCAATTTAGCAGCCTATATACTAAAATTGGAATGATACAGAGAAGATTAGCATGGTCCCTGCTCAAGAATAACATACAAATTCATGACATGTTTCATTTTTTCACATTAAGAGATAAGTCTTGGAAGTCCCTTATATTTCCACCAACAGATGAATTCACAAAGAAAATATAGTTTATGTAAACACCATCGAGTACTAGTTGGTTATAAAGAAGGATACTTTTGAGTCATTTGTAAGCAAATGGAGGGCCAAGGAGATAGCTCAGTGGCATAAGTACCTGCCTGAAAAGTGCAAGGTCCTGAGTTCAATCACTGACTGCAAAATAGAAAAGAGGAAAAGAAAAAATAAACAATGTGAGCATAAGTGAAATAAATTAGGAACACAAGCATAAATATCATATAGTATCTGAGTGTATAAATAATTAAAAGAGCAAAATAATAGGTACATAATATGAAATAAGGAGATAGATTCTTTACAAGTGGAAAGCAGAGCTAGAGATGGAGTGAAGGGGAGGGAGAGAATGGGGTAGGAAGTAAAGAGAATTGAGATGTGTTATGTACATGTACCAATCTCCCCCAGTGAATGCAGTCATTAAGTATAGCAAACATATACTAATAAACATATAAAAGAGTTAAACAAGGGGACACTGGAAATTAGGATTACATGATAGTTTCAAAACCAAATAGAGGCATATGGAACAACCCAGTAATATGAAACATGTGACTTCCCAAATTGTAGCTTAGATTGTAAAGCACTTGATCGTTGAGGAAAGGCAGGGGAAAAATTAATATTGTCCACTTTGGTAAATAATTACCACCTCTAGAACCCCCATGCCCTTCTCCTGTCTGTGCCACACCGACCTTGCTGCTATTTTTCCACAGGATCATAGGCACCTTCTAAGAAGAAAGTTGGTAAACACTGGAGGTCAGGTTTTCTTTTTTGCCTTTTGGAAAGCTGGTTGTTAAACACTTACCAGCATATACATATCCCTTTTGACTACTTAGAGAGATGCTAGCTCTCTTCCTAAGCCAGGTAGAAGTGTATTTGGCAGCTAGCAATGGAAAACCTAACAGCACACTAGTGTAAACACGTCTGTCTCACTGAAGGTATGATTAGGAATTATCCTATCTGTACCACAGTAACCTGACCCTATCATGGGGAGTCATTCTGTTCACCATGCCTTCGTACACTAGCTTGATGGTTCCTTCTTTCTACATCTGTATTTTGTCTCCAAAGAACAGTTTCCATGTGCTACCAGTAGCTGCAGGCTGTCCTGACAAATGTGTGTTTAGCTTTTCAAATTCTGCAGAAGAGAGATGAATGCGATTGGATCTTGCTCAAAATTCATTTATGGTTATTTGTCCTTGAGTATTAGCAAGATTTGGAGTCAGTACAAAGAGTGAGCTACACTGTGAAATGGACATAATCTTTTATTTTGTTTCTTCTAGAAATAATTGTGGCCCCAAATTTGTATCATGAAACCTGCCTTCATTTCTTCTAATTCAAAAATCTAAGTTACTGTTCCTGTGTTGTATTGTGTTAGCAGCAGGTGAGATTTTCTTTTTTCTTTTTTTTGTCAATCATATTTTACTAGTTCACTTGCTTTTTATTACTTAGACTTAGGACAACAGCATATGGCTAATACATAGAAATCAAGTATTGTTGTATCAATTAATTTTTAAATCAACATTTTTTTTCTAAAATGACAAATTATTTTGTTTCAGATTAAAGGATCAAATAATATTTTTGACTACCACATATTATTGATATAGCAATTAGTCTACTGCTTTTTTATGTGTTTAGTACAGGGTCTTACTACACAGATCAGACTTGTAGTGATCGTCCTGTTTTCAGCCTCCAAAACAGCAGGTGAGATATTCTTACACGATTAGGGATGTAAGCCTTTATAGAAGACATCACAGCTACTAGAGCTTCTTGTGCCTCTCATGTTCAGATGTATTCATAACCTTTTATGAGCCCCTTGGTCTGATGTCTCTTCTCACAATTCAAGTGTCTTTATATCCTAACATCTGCAGACCTGTGGCCACATGAGTTTAGTGACAACCAGGCTTCCAATACCTCTGACCTTTTCTCTCTGAGTCAACTTTTCAATGAACAGTGTGTGGCATTGGTTTGATTTCCTGCTCTCCTGAGAAAAGTGAATGTGGTAAAGCACTTACTGTTCCTGACAGCCCGTGTCTGAGGTTGCTCTCTGCGACAGATTTCAATTGATAAACTTCTCATAGAAAAGTTCAAACACATGAAGGTTGCAAAGTAACAGAAGAAAGGCCCATGTGCCCATCATTTATTTTTAACAATTATCACCACGTGATTGGTAGGGTTTGTTCTCTACATCCTCCCTCATCTTGTCTCCATGACATTATTTTGGAGGAGGATTATTTTTTTGTTTTGTTTTGGGTGCCAAGTACTGAAACCATGAGATTATTGTGAAGCAAATTCCAGACATCATAACATTTCACTTGAACATGTTTGAATCTGTATCTGAGCTTGCATTTTAGAAGAAGCCACTGAGATCTTTATGAGAGACTTTCATTAAATATGCAATTTAATGTGAGTAGCTGTTTAGGGCAAAAATGTTTTTCCTTCTTTGTCGGGGTAGAATGAGTGGAGCTATACAAAGAAGAATGTCAACATGATCTGCCTGTAATGTATTATAAAGGACATAGTCCTTTCTTTATATCACATACATTTGTCATTTCATCTTTATTATAAATTCCTAAAAGGAAGGAGAGTGCTTATCTTATTCACATTGTATTTTGAGATTTACAAGAAAGGTTGCTTTTCAGGAACTTCTGGACTGTGCTAGTTTTTGTTTATTCAGTTTTTAGATGGTGCCAGCCTCATATACATGCTTTAGCCTCAGTTCTCTGTTATATACCAATTTCAAAATGTGTTTATTTCTGGGCTTCAGTATTGGAAAATGAACTGCTAGTTTGGGGCCCTTATTTATAATTCTAACTCTGTGCTCTGTTTGTTTATTAGACTATCCTAAGATTGGTACCTTGTAATAAGTTGCCTTCTTTATGAAGGAAAAAAATCAATACATTGTTAGTGGTGTTTTCCAGATGAAATGAATTAGATTAAGCTAGCCTTTAACTTCTTAAAAAGTTTATTTCTGAGCAATAAATGGGGGGCACAAGACGCCCCACAAACAGGGTGCTTTTTTCACCAGATGAAACAGCTCCAGCCAAAGTTGCTTTGTTCCCTATGACCTAATCCATAACTGAAGTGTGTGCTGATGATGTCTAACATTTGCCTCCCTTCCAGGCAACTCATGATAAAGTAGGCTAATGGTAAAGTAAAGTATCTTATGCTACTGAGCGTTAGGATCATACTTCATATTTTGCAAAGTGCTTTTTCATTATTTATTACTCACAACCTACCTATGAGATCTCCTGGCTGTCTTATCTCCCATATTGTGGCTGAAATATGACTAAGCTATGTTCATAAATGCTTCAGGAAGCTGAAATGAATATAGGTACTTGCTGACATACAAACACACAGCATTCAAAATGGTCAGCCTATCCTGCCCTTGGGAATGGGGGATGCAGCTCCCCCCTCAAAAGTGGGAAGTTAGACCATTTTGCAGTGTGTACAAGTGGTCTCTGGGACTGCAGGAATGGGAATCACGAATGAGCTTGGCAAATGAAGATGATTATACTCTACTGCTGTTTAAGACAGGATTCATATTTCCATAAACACATTGCTGTACTTAGGTTATATGCTCAGATGAGTCACCAGTGTCCAAGTAACCCACGATGCAGTTTTTCTTGCATTTAGCTAGGGTATGTATGGCTTTTGTGATATGTTTGGTGTGTGTTACACTACTTGCGAAATTGGAAATCTTGGATTCATGTCCCATGAAAACTGCCCACTTGAGGAAATGACCTTTGCAGCATGCATGCCTGCATGAAAGAATTTTCTGTTTGGAAGCAGCTTCCTTTTTCTTCTCTGGGAGCTGTCATACTGACACTGGGTCACGTTCTCAAGAGAAGTTTCTGTAACATGACTGTGTTTAGGAATAGTCTTATTTGGACAACACAGGAAAGGGTAGGTGACCTTCATCTACTTTGTGGATGCTAGGGTGATCAGAAATGGGAAGTAGAGTTTTCTTTAGAACTACGTTGTGCTTGGTACTGAGTTTGCTACCAACTCAACAGACCTAGGTTGCCATGGCTTCAGACAGCTTTATAGTGCACGTGGTGTTTCTTTCATTGGTCCAGCATTTCTTACTGGTTGGTACACACAGATCAGTGCAACCAAACTGAAACATAAAGCTAGGCCAACAACAGGGTGATTAAAATGCCTATTTACATTGTATATGCAATATGTGTACATAAATATGAATTATCTGGTGATTTGGCCAAGGTGAAATCTAGGTCAATTTTGTTCAGTCTCAGAAACGAAAAATATTTTCTGCCAAAAGAGTCTTATCTAAACAGAGAAAAGGATCTTTACTATTTCTTCCTAATAATGTTACACATTTTTTGTGCAGAAGCAGACAAAGTGCACTAGGTTAGATGTCAGACAACTTGGGCCACATATCTAGTTCTGATTTTCATTAGGTCTTTTATCCAGCCACCTAACCATTTCTGAACCCCTTTCTCCAACTTTCATTTAAGACTGTTGAACTAGACTTACTACTATTTCTTTGCAGCATTAAAATTTTCTGTGTTATTCCAAAAGGAAGTAGATATTAATAGGTAAGCTGCTGGTATCCATGGTTTATTGCCAAAACTCAGGCAGAGAATCTTTTCTCACAGCATGGCACTTAAACATGCTGCCTCTTTTCTTTTTTTATTTTTTAAAATCTCCCAGCAATCCATTCCTATTTATGTGCATATTTTCTGTTCAAGACATGTACACAATGAACGTAGATCACCACATGCCTTTATAACAAAAAGCTATATTCAAGGCTTTCTCACATTCAGAAGCTCTTCCCCATTTCCCTCTGGTAACCCAGCTATCAGAGCTTTTGCCAGAGCACACCTAAAAATCTCACTCAAATTTTCCATTTGAAGATTAATTAGTTGGCAGTCTGGGTTATCAAGAGCAGGCTGTTTGAGGTTTTGCAACCAAATGACAAATGTAGTGAGCTCATTGTCAGCACACCTTATTGAAGCAAGGAAAGGAAGGAAGGAAGGAAGGAAGGAAGGAAGGAAGGAAGGAAGGAAGGAAGAAAGAAAGAAAGAAAGAAAGAAAGAAAGAAAGAAAGAAAGAAAGAAAGGTTTGTATGTTCATTAAAAATGAGAACATCTGCAGGTGTTTCCTAATAAGGACTTAAGTGACACTTCTTATATGGAATCATCCAGCATTGTAGCTAGCTTTCTAAAAAGAATATTGAAGAAATAAGAAAATTTCAGTCAAAGAAGGGAATTCATGTTGTCTTTGGACCATTATTAATAATTGCGAGGGTGGTTATGTAGGCATATTTAGTAGAATAGAGAAAATGATGCATAGATGTATTCTTATCTATATTATAACTGTAATTGTGTATACTTTATTATTTACTTTACTCTGAACCATTGCAATCCAGATACTGAATGGGTTATCATGTTACTAAAGCAGTATACAGGAGGTGGTAAATGACATCCATGTCATCCTGAGAGAAAGCAAGCCTCTGAAATGTAGGCTGCCCAGACTGGGGCATGGGGCATGCGGACTTGGTGTTGGAACATGGGAGAAAACATTTCAGCTTATATGCTGCACGCAGACAGATGAGAATAAGCCCATTGGCACTGCCTAGGTCTAAAACCCAGATACAGAAATCAATCTGAGCTGTGAGTGGGGTTACATCTCTTAGAGGCACTTGGCTGCCACCCGCATCCATGATAAAACAGTTGTCAAATTGTTTTGAAGAAACAGGCAAATGGATTAACACATACAGTTGAATTAAAGATATGTGGTTAGAGGCAACTTTCCAGTCATAAATGCATTTGTTAGTTACTTACCAACAACTTCTCTTCATGGAGAGATGGGAGGAACAAGGAGGATACGTGTAGAAGATCTGGGGTTGGAAAGAAACTTCCTCTCTTCTAAATATGGAAAAGGAAAGAAAAAATTCTGACATAATTCCCTAAACTAAATGGGCCATGTCTCTTTGAATTCAGGGTGTTTGGCATGTTACAGTCAAGCACTTCCAAGTAAGAGAATAATTGAGATTTATGGGAAACAGTGAATGAAGGAGAGTATGATGGGAACATAGTAATTTAGGTTTCAAAAATATCTGAAGGATAGAAAGAAAAGGTGACAACTAGGGGCTGGAGAGAGGTTGACGACATTTTGAAAGACTGGTAGAGTACTTTGATTGCCTTCCACATTAGAAGTGACTTAGCTTCTAAAATAAGTAATTTGTTGGGTTATGGAGAGCAGAGGTTGGCACTTTTCTGGGCTCTAGCTGCTTGCAGCCATCCTTTAAATACATTGCAGCATGGCCAGAAAATAGAAAACTACTTTCAGTTAAGATTGAAGCAAATGTAAATCTAAAGTTACTGAAAAATATTTAGGCGCTATCAACATAAACGGAAAGGCACAGAAAAGGCCACTGGGCACGATCCCATTTCTTTTCTTTTTTAATGATGGAGATTGAACTTGGAACCTCATGCATGCTAAGAAAGCACTATACCACTGAGCCACACTCCCAGTCCAAATACCATTTTAATAAAGTTAGTATATGTGTAGAAAATGTTCTGGAAGAGAATATAGAAATAATAATAGGAGTCATTTGTAGGAAACTTATTTTCAGCTTTCTTATGCTGTGATGTGACTTTGGATAACATTTTGAAATCATACCAGCATCATTTCAAAATCTGTGGCTATACTGAAGATCCATTACATTTCAAAGTGTTGAAAAATTCAGAACTTAGGAAAAATGTAAAATTCTGATGATAATCCATCAAACACCTTGTTTTATTTCTTCATTCTCTCCTCATCAACTGAAGCAAACAATCATTTGGGGATATGAAATTAAAATTACAAGTTGTTCAAATATGATATATTTCCTAACCCATAACTAGGTCTTTGATTTTAGTTTATATATGGGAAAATTTATATTAGCATTTTTCAAAAAATTGATATATTTAATTTTTTTATCAGCAGCTAGAAAGTTCTTAACTTCTCTGAGGTAACAGTTTGCCATGGGATGGTGTTGGTATGTAGTATTTAAGATTTTGTGTGACATGCACAAAGCCTGCCTTGAAGCTTATTGAAAGAGGTTCACAAATTCTTTATTGTTTGTATGGTTTTTTTTTCATCTTTCATAGAACAGGGCAGGGGGTATACAGTAAGTTCCTAGAATTTATGACATATAGAAATTGAATACACAATCTCTGGATCTTGCTTTTTTTTTGTATTTTAGGGAAGGGTCTACAGGGTGTTCAGGATCTCACTACTAGATCGGACTCATAGTGATCCGCTTGTTTATAGTCTTCCACGAGTTGGGACTACAGGCGGGCACCACCACACCATCTCAGTTGCCATCTCAAGGGCCGGGGATATAGCTCAGTAGAATAAGCACTTGCCTGACAAGCACAGGGTCCTGAATTCAATCTCTGATAATGAAGAAAAAAAAAAAAAAAACAACTGAAGTCAATTGCCACCTCAGTGCGCCCTGTGACTAGGACCAGCACTGCAGGCCCAGAGATCGAACTCCTGGCCCCTTCTCCTACTTGCTGGATCTTGGGTTTTTACTCTGTAGTTTTAAACAACATAAGAGATTATGTTTGTGAATTTTTCTGGATTAAAACATTTTCACACTTATCTGGACATCAGGGAGTATAAGTTCTAACACATTTAGAACCACTTACCTGGAAGAAGTTTGAGTTCCTCCCGATATCTCCTTATCTGTTGCAATCTATTATTCATTAATAAAACATAATGCATAATAGAAACAAATAAGTGAGTGCACATTAAGCTACTGTCAAATTTACCCTGGCTTCCTGATCATTGGAACAAAGGTCACTATGATAGAGACCATAAAATAAAAGCCAAGAGGCTTCCTTTGTTTTAAATGCAAGCACCGGTCCTACACTTAAAGTCAGCAGCATGATGGACATGATGCTGGTCATTGTTTCTGGAGAAAGGTCAGTTTGCTTTCTAGTCTGACTGCCTATGTTGTTGGACTGCCAGTGGGAAGCACCTGGACAGCTCTATGTCCCTGAGCCATTCAAGGTGCTTATGTCACTGATTAAAAAGACAGAATTATAACCCTATGATTCTGATATTAATTTGTTCTCTCCATGTACCCTTATTTACTATACATACTGTAATGAAATTTATTGAGAAACTACTAAAAATCTACCTGAAACCTCATTTAGCAGGTGGGATGGCTTTGGGATAACTTCATAGTTTCTACTGGATAGAATTTATATTCATATTCATGCATTTTATTGAGTTAAAAAAACTAATTCTGATATCTCTGAAGACCTTAGTGGATTGTAGGCTGGCTTATGTGGGGGTAATTGAATCACTTTCTCTCTGTGTGACATATAATGGCAATTTAATGATCTCCTCTGGATGACTCTAGATTTGTATTTGCCCATTCCGCCCATTGTGTTTTCTCCAATATCACAGTATAAGAATTAACATCTACCCCTCCACAGGCCATCTAACATTTTGAAATTGGGGTAGATTTCTGAGTACTTTTTGCTTCTTCCTATCATATTCGCAGCTACTATACCACTTCTTATCAAATAAAATCTTTTTTTTCCACAAAAATTCATTTTATTTTCTTCAGTAAATCCAAAAGTTAAAACATTACCCAAATTAAAGAACTATCTCTTAAAAATCTATAATTGAAACATTTTAAATAAAAACCACTTGGCCCATAGGTATATCATACAACTGGGGGAAAAGATAAAATAAATACAGAAATATCTTATTTGAGTCTTTAAATTCTGGGGCCCT
>NW_004524639.1:3113884-3133359 GCF_000260255.1 Octodon degus
CCTGGGCTGGGACTGGTCCCGCCGGTGCAAGGTAGCAGGAAACTCTCCGCACACTCACCGGACCTGGGCTAGGACTGGGTCTCCTTATCAAATAAAATCTTGATCAAAGAAACCACTGGCCTGATGACCAAAGAGATTTAGTATGTTTTCCAACGTATGCCACTACTCCGAAAGAACTGGGCTTTTGAAAGGCTGGAAAGACCTATGGTAGACTCCATTATAGTAAGAGCTTCAAAACTATAGATTGGACAAAGCACTAATCTATAAGATGTGGATGTGGTTTTAGGTAGTAACCATCTCTGTTCCTCGGGAGCCCAGGAGGGATGCTTCTGGAATCTGGGATTATAGGTGGGCATAGAACTTCCAAAGACTAAGGGCAAGTGCATCCCGCAAATGTTTCCACATGTGAGATCTCCAGTGGAAGACTGTGTCTACTTAGGGAAATAAGAAATGGTATTTATAGCTTCCAAATAATTGTTTTCCTTAATTTTTCAATTTGTATGTAGTGTTTCTTGTAGACCATATTTAATGTTAACTTTTAGTACAACTCTTTGAATCCTAAAGAATTTCATCAGTTCTACAAAATCCATGGATTTCACGTGGAGGAATTTAACACAAAAAGTCGCCCATTGACACAGTCTGTGTGGTGCTGGTGATGTGCTTCTGAGTTTCATTTTGCATTGGATATTGTTTTCATTTTTTTATGAATGGTTTATTTTATTTTTTATTTTTATTTATTTAACATTTATTTATTGTGTGTGTGTGTGTGTGTGTGTGTGTGTGTGTGTGGCCAGCTCAGCCCACCAGGGGGCGGGGCTGGCTGGCATGTGGAGCTGGGGGATCGAATCACGGTCCCTGTGCTTTGCCAACCTTGTTCCAAGTAGGTGCTTTAGACCACTGAGCCATCTCACCAGCCCGAATGTTGTTTTCATTGCTTACAACATGTGCACTTGCGCTTACTGAAGGAATCTTGAGATTTTATATATGGGAGTGTGTTCATAGAGGTATGTCATTTATTTGTGCCCTACATGGTGAAAGCAGCAATCTCAGGCTGCTTGACCTATTCAACAGGTAGACTTTCTCTGGGAATTGTCCACTATAGTGGCATCCTTCTTTTGTGCTGCATGAGTCAATCTTTTGGCTATAGGTACTTGGTTTGATATTTGTCATCCTCACCCTAGTTGAGCCAAACTTTGTATTTGTCTGTTGATTTTGGAGGTAACAGTAGATTATAAGAGTGAATGATAGTCTACTAAGTCTTGTGAATGCTGTTTTATTAAAAATAATGCTACTTAGGCTGATTAATGCATTCTCTTGAACTGCCTTTGCTCCTGTGCCATTGCAGAGCATTTGTTGCTTTGAGTTTTTATTTTGCTTAATAAAATAATTATATTAGTCCAATAGCATTGTTGTTGTAAAGCTGTCACTTGTGAATTTTTTATTATCCACAATAAATACAAGGGTAATCAAAAAATCTTGTCTTTCTGACAGGTACACCATTGAGTGTTCTGGAGTAGGGTTCTGATGTATAGAAACTGATACATTGAGAACACACAGTTGGTGCCTGGCTATAGGTTTACCTTGCAGGGTCAGGATGGACATTCTCCTATTTGTTAAGGTAGGAAGTGCGTTAGGCAATCCAATATTTTCCTGTGAGAAGTGATGCTTTGAGCTACTTTATGAAGGCAGTCAATATATATTAGAAGACTATGGAGATCATGAGGGCATCTCTTGAATCTGCTAAAAGTCAGGATGACTCAGATAGTACTGCTGAAGATCAGTACAGAAGCCAACACAATAGAGACTGGCAGTACTAGGTACACAGTTCTCTACCATAGCTGCAGTAGAACATTGATTCCTTGAGTCTGAAGGTTTTCTCATTGTACTATTCTATCTAGTGGCATTATGTTTCTTTAAGAAGCAATACTTGTCTTATTTCCTTAATCAATTTCCAAATAACTAAAAGTATATGTTCTCTAAAAATCTTACCATAGTTTAAACATTTTATCAGATTGCCTTCTCATTGTGGTCATTAGAATCCTCCTAGGAAGGAAGAGCAAGACTATGCTGGTCTGTCCTAAATGCAGAACTAGGTAGTTGGGCATACATCAGACCCTGAGATTTCATAAAGATCTTGGCTGCAGGTGTCAGCAAGTCTACTGCTGCCACTCAGTCAAAAGTGACCCAAGCAGAGAAGGCTCAACTCCACTGGAATTTTGTATTCCTATTATGATCTCTCTTGTGTTAAGGAATGAGTTTCCCATTAGGCTATAAATGATTTCTACTCAGCTACCCTCACCTATACACCAGTGAGCACAGAGTCCCCCCAGTGTGTGCCCCTCTCGCTAGAGTTCCTATGAAGTGCTAGTCTCATTGTTGAGAAGTATGGGAGACTGAAGTGTTAGATAAGTGGAAGATCAGCGACAGGGAAGGTATTAGTATTGTGATCACATTTCAGAGCATTTTCTTTGTCTAATACCGAAACTCTAGTAATGAATTTTTCTCACAGTTCAGGTACAAGTTGCAATGTCTGGTTCCACTGGTCCCCCACTTATAGGAGAAATTAACTAAGTATATGGTGCTTTCATTCAGCTTGGCTTCTCAGAAGAAAGTTAAGTGACCGTGGCATTGGAAACCTCACACCTAGGTTGAATTCTTGCTTCACCTACTAGCTGTGTGGGGAGTTCTGCATCGAAGCCTTGGTTTCTTCATCTGTAAAATGTGCTAATAGTAGTTGCTTCAAGCAATTGTGACATGGACTGATTAAGAAAAAAATTCATGTAATGGGCCTGCTCTTTGATTTTGATTTAATTTTTTCATTTAATTTAATAAAATTACTTAATCTATGATATGTTTTTGATTATATGATTAAACTTTTTGCAGCTCTGAGATTTTGCAAACTAAAATATAGAACGCTGAAAAAAATCACTGGCAAAGTCAACTTCCTAATATTTTCTTATTATGTTTTGCCTATCAGGATATGGTTGAGAGTGTTTCTTAAAAGGCTGAGTATGAGTAAAATAAGTGCATTTGCTTACTGCTCGGTGTAAAGTCATTTCGTTTTCATTTCTCTGCACTCCCAGGTAGGGAATGAAAAGTAATCAATGTAGGAAGTTCAAATATAACAAAGATAAGTTGCCATTTATTCAAATTCCAATGTCTTTGTAAAACTTTCATTTATCTCCGTTGTCCTCCTTAGCTATTTTCCATAAAACCAATTAAATAGAATGCAGTTCTTTGACTGTGTTGGCCAGATGTACATTACATACTGAATGCCCCAATCACATGCAACAGAAGCCGGGGAAGGGGGAATTTTTCTTAACAAGTCAATCTTGGAACTCTACAAAGCCCAGACCTACCTCCATAACAAGACCTGTCTTTTAACCTCTCTTTTTAGAGAGCACTTCCCATGCCCTGTTTTGTCTCTGATTTCAAAGAAGCATATGGACTGTTTAATTCAATATATTCAAAGCCAGTGTGCATCTAAATCACCCAAGGTGAATGTGTGTGTATGTTTAAGATGTTTCTGTTGTGTTCATGTGTGCACATTTTTATGAACATATAGATCCTCAAGCCCAACTGCCCAAGCGTTAATGTGTGGGTAGGATCTGCAAGTTAGCATTTGCAGTGGCTTCCCAAGTGAGCCTGATGCAACCCATCCATGAACCAGAACTTGGCACCATTGACAAACCACAAATTTCACAGAAGGGGAAAGTGAAGCCAAAAAAATCTGAATGGACTTGTTCAAAGTCACATGCTTGTGCTTCCGCTGAAGTTTAATACAACTCTTTGTTTCTTCTGATTTGATGATGCATGTAGCAGCTGCCAAATAGTCATTTTGAGTTTAGAGGAACAACCAAAAGCACAGCTCTCCAGCAGAGACAAAACTAGAGAAAGTTCTGGAATATAAGTGGGTGGCTGTAGGAGGAAACAAAGTGTTCAACATTTTCTTTTGACATTATCTGAAAAAAATTCAACTAATTTCCTCACCCTACTTCAAGTTTCATACCATTGTTATATAAGATGCTAACATTAAGGGGGACTGAATAACAGGTACATCGGAAATACATGAGTTCTTTATAAATACAAAATGATTTCAAAAATTTAAAATGCTTATTTAAAAAGTCTTAAGAATAAACCAAACCGTCAATGAAGCAAAGACAGATTGCTAATCAAAGTACTGATTCCCTTACACACTGGGGGGAAATCCTTTAGGGAGATAATTGCTTGATTTGTGTGAAAAGTTACTTAGGAGAATAAGCGTATAATGGCTCAGACGATAACTTAGGTAAGTTGGGGAGGGATGTTTTAATTTCAAGAGATTCAAATGTTGATTTTCTTCTTTGATAGCACGTTCCGTTTGTGCAATTTTCACTGAGGTAATTATTTTAAATGGAAAACATGGATCCCAGAGGAATCACCTCATAATGGGTTTGTATATAGTAGGCTAAGTAGATACACAGCTTACTCTGAAAGATGATTATATTATGTGTATGAAAATATGTGTGTAAAAGTAATATTTTGGAAGCCAGGTGCAGTGGTTTTTGCATGTATTCTCAGCTACTCAGGTGTCTCATGGGGTCAAACTCTGGAGTGTGGAGAATATAATGAAACTCCACCTCAAAAAAAGTACTATTTTATGAAGTGTAGCCATTGACACTGGGCTGGATTGGCCTACCTGCAGAAGATACTTCTCTCTGTGCTACAGGATCTGAGGAGGTCCCACAAAGTCTTCACACTTTATATTCTCCCTCCCACCTTCCAGCCACAGCACTGAAAGCATCGCTATAGCTCATGCTCATTGAACACACAGTAACTCAGTACATTAATATTAGCAGTTGAAATATATTGAATAAGAACAGCAAACTATCTCAATTCTCATAAAAACCACAAGATACAAGGATTAGTTATCTTTTATTCTCCAGATGAGACTATAGCTCAGATAGCTTAAAAATGTATCCCAGATTAGACAAGGAATATGTGGCAGAGTCAGATGTTAAGGGTGAATTAAAGAGTAGGTGCCTGCTGGGCACAGTAGCACACACCTGTAATCCCAGCACTCAGGAGGCTGAGGCAGGAAGATCACTGTGAATTCAAGACCAGCCTGGGCTAAAAAGTGAGCTCAAAGTCAGCCTGAACTGTATAGTGAGACTCTGTCTCAAAAAGACAAAAGAAAACAACAAAAAAGTAGGTGGCAGATCTGGACATTGAGGCTATTTCTATCTGACTCTACCATTAAACCATAGTGGTAAAATGCCTAATACTACAGTGAATCATGCCCCACTGGCAGAGAACAAATGATGAAAAGGGAACATGGCTTGCAAATGGGATCTCAAGAACCCAGAGCAGCATGGCTGGCTGGAGCCAAAACCTGGAGAGTCAGTTACAAGATGGCAGTCATCTAAAGTCTTGGGCAAGAAGATATCTCTGAAGGACAAGTGAGAAAATGTGAGAACATACTTGAAGTTGCCCATGGGTAGCTGGCAGGAGATAGAGTGGATTAGAGAGGTAAATACAGCCAGGAGAGGTAAACATTGCGAAGTTGAATATGAAAAGAATTCAAAGCAATAATCATTTGACTTCCTGAACAGTCAAATGTGATGAAGAACTGGTAATAGGCAGTGATATCTGGTGCAGAAGTGCATGTTTGTGTCATTTGGAAGCAAGCCAGTAGGACTGGGGACTCCTTTCTAGACTCAGGGTGGAGGAGGTCAAGGAGAAAGGAAAGAGAGGAAGGATGATATGTATTTCCCATCAACTTGGCAGGAAGGTAAGCAGAGAAGAACAATTATGCAATTTAGGGGACTTGGTTTTTTTTTATTACAGATAATCTTTTATTTTTATTTTTTCCCATAATTTTATTGATAAACAAATAGCAATGAGACAGTTTCAAATCAAATTGGTAGGACAGTTTCAATAATTAACACATTGCATACATTCTTCCTAGTGGTTAATTGCTGTACAAGATGCAGACATGATATCCTATTTAAAAAAACTATTAGAACAAATAACTCTATTCATTGCATTAAAAGAATGTAACTATATATCTATCCTAACCACTTTGCATACACAGATACAAAAGGACATTCATCTGTATCCTCTCTTTTTGTTAAGTTCAGTTATTTAAATATTATAGGTGTGTAAACTCAGCAAAATATTCTAAAAGTTCAGTAGTCCGTAATAGTATTGGGTCTTCCGCTTCACTGGCAATGTCAGAAATTGTTGACCTGAGTCTAGGGGACTGTTTTTGAAGTTGAACAATTTAAGGATTTTTTTTTGACAGGTGGAGTATCTACTCCTGGGGGAGAGGGATGCAACGCAAGGAGGAAGGTCAAACATACATCAAGACTCAGTGCAAGGGGCAAAGAGAGGGATCAGAGACAAAATGAGCAGAAGACACAGCAGTTATCCCCGCTAGGGCTGGGAGCACCTGTGGAAAGACGTGTCCAGTGGACCTGTTCCTTGGTCAGACCTCATTCTTTCCCTTCCCACTGTGCACTCCCTTCTGTCTCTCTGTTTTTGCATGAGACAGAGGGTTTCAGAATTTTCGTAGAGGACATTGGGAAGCTGAAGCAATCTGAGATCAATTTTTTACTTGGGGGCTCTTGTCAGAATGAAAGCAGAGACAAATATCTACTTGGTCCTCATTTGGTCTCTATTTCAGGTCAGTAGGCACAATGTCAACGAGGGTGTCTGCCTTTTACATTTTACCAACACTGGAAAATTGCTTTATCATACTGATTATTAGATTACTTTCTCTAACATCATAATCACAGTTGTATACTCACAGGTACATCAGCATTTGCTTAGGATAATCAGTTTTAATGACATTCATTTCAGTTTCCTACATAAATTACATGCTTTATGAGATAAGGTGGAGAAACAACTAATTTTGATCAAAGACAAATGAAAAGTGAAAGCACGTGTTTTTAAACGATATTTTTGTTGACTTCCCATGTTAATTCCTCAAGGGAAAAGACTATCTCCAGACTTCCGCTTTAGAACTAAATGAGGGAAAAGTACAGTGCATTTTAAATGTCAAGCCTTAGCTGTAATGTACTATAAACAAATAATAAATGCAACTCACCCTTAGTAGGTTTTGTGCAAATGTCAGTTGACTAGAAATCGATGGTTGTGAGTGGCGTGTGTAATGTCTTCTCAATGAATTAAGGAGGAAAATATTAACACTGTACCCTCCTTACAGAATCAACTGAGCTTGTATTCCTGTCTGCAGGAAATAGATAGTACTTTTTCTCATCCAACAAATGCACAACAAATTCCTGCTATGTGCCAGGCAATGTACAGAGGTGAATTAAAAGACAGTCCTGTTCTTGAGCAAATGTCATGTTCTAGTTTAGGAAATCTATATCTCAACTAGATTGTCTTAAGTGTAGGACCGAAGTGATTACAAGGTCAACTGGGAGTATCAAAGAGGAAGTATGTGGGCCAGGGAGACAGCTCAGTAGAATAAGCACAGGGTCCTGAGTTCAATCCCTGGTATCACCAAAAAAAAATTAAAAAAGAGGAAGTATGTATATATATGTAGTGTGTGTATATAGGTGGTGAGGTTGCTCAGAGAATTTCACAGTGTGATGATGGTTTTTGAGCTAAATTTGTTTTGGTGATTAGAATCCCTATAGAAACAAGAGGAAGAAGAACATCTTACCAACCTTTCCTCACTTATAGAAAACTGTCCTCACATACCAAGGATGCACATGCTCTAGAATCCAGGCCCAACTCAGCATGGCATAGGTTGCTCTTTTAAATATGGTTCTAGACTCTCTTTGGAATGTTTTTAGTCACTTAGGCTATGTTACACTGAACATTTCCCAATAGAACACAGTCTTTTACAATTCATTTCCAGTGCATGCACTGCCCTCATCACCTGTAGGTTTAGAAGGTCCATTCTTGTTGGCCTAGTGCCTAGAGTGAGACAGTACACCCTAGAAACAAATCTTGGGCTTCTCTGGAGAGACCTGATGTATATCGTCGTACTGCCTAGGCCACTTCTATGGAGAGATGGCTCCTAAAAATGTTCTCGCTTCTATCTGTAGAAATTCTGAACTCCTTTGTTTAAAGCCTTCAGAAACTAACTACTATGGAGAAACTGAGTTAGAATAGCACTTTTATCTGGTTTTATCACAGATGGGCAGATTATAATTTCTTGTTAAGACTGTTCAAGATCAAAGCCTTATGATTTGTTTCTCTATTCATCAAGGTTGCTTTCAAGTAATTAAGAGAAGATTTAGCCATCATTACAATAATAGATAAATAAAAAGCTGATACCTTTCACTGTTGCCCACTAATCCTTTCCTGAATAAATGCAAAGTTTGGACTAAGACCTATTGCTCTGTCCATGTCAGCTTTCATTCCAGGTACCCCATTACGTCCTCTTTGGGGTTTGCCACAGCAGAATTACAGCAAAATAAGTTAATTACTATGGAGTTGGTCTGATGTGCCTGGAAGAAGAAGGCTAAAATGGAGCCTTTTGAAAGAATATTATTCCCCATTGTAATAGGTTTTACTGCTATTAAGAATTAGTGCACGATGGTTACCATAATTGGATGAATTACATAAATGCTAATGTCAACATCAGGCATAATTTAGAAGAGATATGGAGAAGCATTTTCTGTTTTTAAATGTCAAAACCATTTCTCATCCATCAGGTAATAATTTTTCAATTTTCTTTTCACAAATATAGTACATTGTCAGCGCTACTGAAGTCATAATTGAGTTCACAGCTACAAAACCATAGGAAGCCAAACAACCTTCATTATAAGCTAGAACTTAAAATATGAATAACTCACTGCCTCCCCAAGAACCACAAGATCAATAGAGGAGTGCACCAGATGGCATTGAACCATGTGTCTACTACAGAATCTTGGCTTCATGTGAGTGCCACATGGCAATGAAATAAGTCTTAAGTGACCCCCAAGGGCTCCAATGGGTTGCTTAGTAAAAAACAAATGATGCTTTCAATTAAATGTCAAATATTATTACGTGGGAAACATTGGAGAGCATCAAAAGGACATAGAAAAAAAAGTAGATAGAAAGAGATTATATTTCACTAACCTAACACTGAATAATCAAACTTTCCACCATTTGAAGTTTTGGTGAAAACTTAGTTTTTCCAAGAAATCATGACATCCCATATTCATGAATAGGCACAATAAGGGGGCTTTGTCATAAATATTACTTTACAAAATAATGTTTGGGTGATTTCTGGTCATAGTAGTGTGAAATGGCAGCACATTTCTGATTTATTAAAAAATCTTTAATTAATTAGGTACAGGGTCTTGCTACACAGCTTGGACTCATAGGGATCCTCCTGTCTCAGCCTCCCTAGTGATGGGATTACAGGTATGTGCCACCATGCCCGGTTTCAGGGCGTGCAAGGCACAGGGCTGACATGGCATGCAGTACTGGGGATCTAACCCAGGTCCTTGCACTTGGCAGGTAGGCACTTAGACCACTGAGCCATCTACCTAGCTACATCTCTGATTTTGATCTCATGGACAACATCTAGAACTCCGTTGAAATTCTTGGATGTGGGCATCATTCTTATGGTAAAACAAAATATTTCAAGAATCACACCTGAATTTCACTGTGGAATTGACAAACCCTTCCTTTTCCATTTTCACTGGCTCTGTCTCTTGCTTGCTTATAGCCCCATCAATCACTGATTATTTAGCAGTGCCTAGCCTGGTAAGGTCTGGCTGTGGTCTTTGATAGCTTATAAATACCAGAGGTCATAGATGAGTGCCTGACTTGCTTCACCAGCTGTCTGCTCTCTGGATTCACATTAGGAGTGGTAGACTAGACCTACCTCAATCCCCAGTCATAGCTAGACCTGCCACTTGGAAAGAGGCTGTATTTCAGTGGGGCCAGAGGTTTGTCCACCACCCTCAGGAAAACTAGGATGGAAATTCTTACCAAGACTTGCTCAGGTTCAGTCAAGACAAGCTTGACAAGAAGTTTATAAAGTTTTCCTTTGGAAATCTTGTGCTGATCCTTTAGAGAATCCTATTTTCCCTTTCTGTGTCTGATGCCCAGATACCCTGGAAAGTACCTTATATTACAAAGCCATTTTCGCAATTTCTTCCCTGGATCATGAGATATTCTTAATCATTTTGTGAACAACAAATTCTCTGACAGGTATGTTTGATGAACTCTTCCTAATGTGCTACATCCCCCATGAGAGATTCATAACACTGATCAGCAGTACAGATTCAAAACCCCTCAGGTTTACAAATACTCAATTCCTTTATTTGATTCTTTTCCATACATTTATGTGATCATGAAGCTCCTCCTTTTATGGAATAGCTGATAATTTATTGTGAAATTATTATTCCACGTATAGATTAAGAGGAACTTCCCAAAGGATATGCAAGCATTTTGATGCCATTTGGAATATTTGTGGGCATTAGCACCTTCTAGAAGATTGGTGATTTCCGGGAACTCATCTGTTTTGCAGAAATGTTAACTTCATTTCACTATAATTGATTGCAAACTGCTTATGAGTCCCCATTTCCACTGAGGAAGGAAATTACTAAACTTTGCCTCTGTAAAATGACTCAGTCATTTCTGGCTTAGAACTTAATCTCCTTTGGGTAATTAATTACTCATTTGGTACTGCATTTCAACTGAGTCAATTCAAAGTTCAATATCCATATCAGGAAGGCTTGCAACTTAAGAATTTCTCATCGTCTCTCCTTGTTTCCCCTGTTAAAGTTTTTTTTTTTCCCTTGGTCTTTGGCCTAAAATATCATGGAAATGGCAAACTAGACCCTCTTGTTATTCCAAGTAAATGTAAGAAATAAGAACTGATCTTTTCTATTTTAATGAAAAGCAAAATAAATAGTAAAAACAATGTAAAGAATTTCAAAACAAGATTGCTTTAATATGAGTAGAGCAAAATTGAATATTTCATGAAGATCACATATAAAGCCATACTGGTGCAGGGAAGTTGAAAAACATCATTTTAAATTATTTTTCATTTTATTATAGGAATCTTTGTATTCAGTTTGTCTCTAAAGCTGGTAGAAAGCCCTGTATATAAGATGACTGCCTGCCTACTGAATGATAAGGAAGGCAGCTGAAATTTGTAGACAAAGAAAGTTCAGTTAACACTCAGGAATCTGTTGTTTATATGATGCCTTGTCTGACTCAGTTATTCTGCAAAATCCATGCTCTTCATGTTCATATCTTTTTTTTTCTGTTCTGAAGCATTGCTCAAAAACTATGCTGAGAAGCATGTTGTATTTTTAAAAATCTTTTGAAATAAATGGTTTGTTGCAGGCCAACAACTACAGCAGGTATTGTGCCTATGTTTCGTTGTCACCTGTCTATATAATCAATGAAGAAGTCCAAACTTAAAAAAAAAAAAAAAGAAATCCAAACTTATGTCCTCATGGCGAGAGGAAGTTCTTAAATGATAGTGATAGGAGAGTATAAAGTTATTTCCCACAACATCTTTCTTTCTCTTTCTTTCTTTCTTTCTTTCTTTTTTTCTTTCTTTCTTTCTTTCTTTCTTTCTTTCTTTCTTTCTTTCTTTCTTTTTTCTTTCTTTCTTTCTTTCTTTCTTTCTTTCTTTCTTCTTTCTCTCTTCTTTCTTTCTTTCTTTCTTTCTTTCTTTCTTTCTTTCTTCTTTCTTTTCTTTCCTTTTTGTATTTTAGGACAAGGTCTCTAGGGTCTCACTGCGTAGATTGGACTCGTAGTGATACTCCTGTTTACAGCCTCCCAAGTGCTGTGATTACAGGCACGTGCCACCATGCCCAGTCTCAATCACCACCTCAGAGCGCCCCAGGGCCGGGGCTGGCATGGAAGGCCTGGAGATCGAACTTCCAGCCAGCCCCTGTGGCTGCCTAAGCAGGTGCTTTAATCCGCTGAGCTATCTGGTAGGTCTTTCTTTCTTTCTTTCTTTCTTTCTTTCTTTCTTTCTTTCTTTCTTTTTCTTTCTTTTTTAAAATGTATTTGGTTGTTACAGGGTCTCACTAAGCAGCTTAGATTCATGGTAATTCTCCTGCTTTTAGCCTCTGCTGTGCTGGGATTACAGGCCTGCTCCACTAAGCCTGGACTCTGGCGAGCTCAGCTGGCCCTGGGGGAGGGGGCCTGGTGTGGCATGTGGTGACAGGGATGCACTGCGGTCCCTGTGCTTCCCTAAGCTTGCCTAAGCAGGTGCTTTAGGCTGCTGAGGTATCTTGCCAGCTCCCAGAGTTCTAGTTTTTCTAAAACAGTCTCCCTTTTAATAAATGCACTTTGTCAACTATAATCTAAGAGAACAAAGCAAAGGAAGAAATTTTCTCTCTATGAATTCAACAAATTGCACGGATTTTGTAGTAAAAATTGTTTTGCACCCACAGTACTATGCAATCATTTGGGCTTTGTGTGTTCAAAGAAATGGCTTATTAACTGAGTGTATGGAGAAGCCCTAAGCCTGGCTTATGCCAGGTGTGTGTCTCACTCGCTTACCCAAACATTGCAAGAGGTTCTTCACCATTCATCACAAGTGAAGAGTTGAAACTGATTTTTATGAACAATATATATCCCTACCTAGAGCAGTGTTTAAATGGTCTGGGAACCCTGAGCTTGAGCTGGACCCAGTAATTACTATAAATAAATTCGACTACCCAGACTTCTGGATCTAAGCATCGTGGATACCCATCCTAGCTCAGCAGCTCTGTGAACCTCATGACAAAGGGACTTTGTCATTTATATAAATGAGGATACTAAGTATAACTTTGTTACAGGAGCATATTCAGGTAAGGGGTTCAAATTCCTTAGCATTTAGGACTACAGCACTACATAAGCGAGTGGATGGGAGGAGAGTAGCACTGCACCTCTCCCAAGTCTGTGGCTGTGGGTCCATAATAAACTCTGGAGGGGCTGGTGAGATGGCTCAGTGGTCTAAAGCACCTACTCGAGAACAAGCTTAGCAAAGCACAGGGACTACAGTTCAATCCCCCAGCACCACATGCCAGCCAGCCCCGTCCCCTGGTGGGCTGAGCTGGCCACACACAAATAAATAAATAAATAAATAAATAAATAAATAAATAATTTTTTAAAACAACAACAAAAAACTCTGGAGCCAAGGCTACTTTGTGCTGTTTTGGACCAATGCAAAATTGCATCATTCTGAAGACAGGCCTCGGCCCATTCCTGAGTGACAAAGCAGCCCTGGATCAACTCCTCCTAAAGAACAAGCAGCTAAAAGATGGCATGGCCTTGCTTTTACCCTCTGGGGAACCGAGATTAGTTTTAAAATTACTTATTTATTTATTTTAACATTTATTTAGTGTGTGTGTGTGTGTGTGTGTGGCCAGCTCAGCCCACCAGGGGGCGCGGCTGGCTGGCATGTGGTGCTGGGGGATCGAACCGCGGTCTTGTTCCAAGTAGGTGCTTTAGACCACTGAGCCATCTCTCCAGCCCCCTGAGATTAGTTTTAGATCGGGAGTTGATAAATGCTACCACAATGGGAGCTCAAAACGTGTAAATTTGATTGCTAAATTTATCATTTATGTTCCCTTTTCTCCAAAGAATCTCATACCTGAGTACTTTTGTAAGCCCCCAGAGAGTGAGAAGGGCTGCCTGCCCTATTATCTAGAAAAAAAAATTTTGTTTCTTCCCTAGACTTCTCATTTGCGATTTGGATCCCAACATCATTCTCCACCTGCAGCCTCAATGCTGTGTGTTCAAGTTCTAGTTACAGGCCTGTTCCTCCAGGCGTTTGTTATGTTGGCATCAGCTTTGCTTCTATCTATATACCCTGCGTTCTCACAAAGCTCAGTTCAAACTGCTTAAGCCTTGCATTTAAACCATGGTTGGTGTGCTCTCTGCTGCCCCCACCTGTTCAAATTGATAGGAACCTAGGTGGAGCTTTTCCTTATGAGTGATTGCTTAAGCAGTCTCCATTGGGAAAACGATTGGCCATACCTGTAGTTTGAGACATCCTGGTATTAGCACATCCCTGTGAACTTGAAATTACATGGCCGCATCATCAGACTCCCAGAAAAGGCTTCTGAGGTGGAGGAAATTCTCCTATTGTTCTATGCCTTAAATACTACACTCAGGACAATCTATTTGAGGATCGGGGGTAGTAGCTCACTGGCAGATTGTATGACTAGCATGCATGAAGCACTGGGCTTGAACCCTAGCACTGAAAAGTCTATTTTAACTGAGATGAAGCAAAGAAGCAGCAGAGAGCACAAACAGACAAATAGGGCAAGGGGGTGTGGGGAGTGAGGTGAGTCAATGGGGATCAACTTTTAACTATCTCCTTTGCACCAGGTCCATCTGCCCTGAATTGTTGACTTGTAAGCCAGAATGCTTCCTACTTTGTCCTGTCACTTTATCCCTGGCAGTGAAGGACAGGGCAAAGAACAAGGGGCAGCTGTTTAACATCCAGCTATAGCTGCTTTGCTGAGAACAGAGTGGAAAGAGGAATGCATTTGTGTTTATTGAGCACCTGCTATCTGCCAGTTACCAGGAATGTTAACATCACATCCGCATTAGCACTTGGAGGGGGGCTGAAATAGCCAACAAATAGAGCCACAGCCTGCTGGCAGAGAAGGGAAAATGCCAAAAGTCATGCAGCAAGCTCAGTTAGCCATCCTGTTTTCCTTATTACTATCTGCTTTCCAACAGATGCAGGAGCTGAGAATCAGGGTAAACAACTGGGGCAAGACCCCACAGCTGGTTTATAGTAGAGCTCAGTTAGGGTTCTCTTCTATTCATGAGAAACCACACACCCTTATACCAGCATGAAATGTAAAAGAGAGAAAAGGAGGATGTATGATTTTGCTTGGACATTTCTGTAGGTGGATGTTAGGTGTTAAACCAAAGGGAAATGGATTTCCAGAAGGACTCAGTTAAAATGGGAAACAATGGGATAGAATGTCCCAGTTCTCCTGGGAAAGCTGCCTATAAAGGAAAAAGAGCAGAAGAAAAATAGGAAAGGAAAAAGAAAGAAAGGCAGCTGAAAGGCATACATTTCTGCAGTGCTCAAAAGATAAAAATGATAGTCTTGCTCAGAATTTATCTTAATGAGCAAGGCTCAATCAATGAAAAGTGACAGTTGGAATAATTTAAAGTTCAAGTTTCCTTCTTCCGTTTCTTTGTATAAAAGAGAACCAACTTTTTGATCATTTTTGCTCAGCTGTAATATTCTGCTGCACAAAGAAGATTGAACACCGAATATCACATTAATATGTTATTGACATCTTTCTTTTTTCATATCCTACATGTTGATTATAAAACCGTCCAGAGAGACTGATAGCTGTAATATATTACAGTTTCTCAACTTCAAATTAATTTCATAACAGTACAGTAGAACCAGATATGCTGTGCTCCAAGAAGTACCTCAAAGTAGGTAATATTGTTTTTTCTTAGAAACCCTGGGTCTGGTTACTTTATTGGATAACCTGTCTAGACTTTACTTCTTTATGCTCCATTACCTGCTTCATTAATTACCACTAACCCCGAAGGGTCCGAGCCTGCAGCAGGTAGACTGATTGTACTGCCTTTCTGCATGTGCTCTCCGGGTGAGTTGGACAAAGCAACTTCTGGGCAGGCGAACTGTGTATGACACGGAGACTCTGTAACTCCATAATTCCGATTTCAAATGCAGAGCTCCAGCCTGAGGGAGTGGACCTGTATAGACACAGCCTAAGCTAATGATCACATGGAGGAGAAAGGCCAGGTTGTGCTCAGTGACTGCAAGGGCATTCATTAGTTGAGTCTGCCTAAAAATATGCCTTCCTCCTCTTCCCTAGCCCCAGCCTCCCTTCTGAAAGAAAGACCTCAGAGCATTGTGCTTTGCTTTTCTTTCCCTTAGGGAAAGGGATTGTGAAGAAGGGCTGTGGGTACCTATGTCTCTCTTCCTTGTGGTTCTTAGGGTCCTTCTAACTGCCACAACCAGACAATCCGATATGGACTGTGCTCTTCCACCCTTTTCCTCTGGGGTTGTGCTGTTCATTATGGTAGTCACCAGCCACATGTAGTCACATATATATAACTTACAGTGAAGTGGAGTAAAAATTACTTAAAATCAGTTTGGATTAAAATTATTTCTTTAAGTCACTCCATCCACATTTGAAGTACTCAGTAGCTACACACAGGGAGTGACTATTATATTCAAAAATACAGATGAAGACTAGTGCCATCATTGAGGAGAGTTATCTTTGACAGCTCTACCCTAGACTGCAAGTGTTTCTGATCTTGAAAGAACAAATTACTGATTGGTTGCTGGGTGAAGGCAAGACTTTTCAGGACAAAATTTGTACAGACAAATGTTCATTGTTTTTGTATGGTATGGAGGTAAAAGTTTTAAATCTTTAGTTTGTTTTTTTTGGGCCATAATTTCTATTCTACAGGAAGGGCTAGAAACAATCTACAGTATCCTAAAATGATACCTAATACAAGCATGCAAAGTAAAATTGAAAAATGAAGTGGGGCACAGCAGTTTCAATGGGTATGAGCGTAACTAAATCTTTTTCCACATTGAAGTTCAGAAAAATTTTCCCCTAGTGTACTAATTATTTGATTTGTGAAGTATGGTTAATATATCTATGAGATTAACTTAATAATAATAATCTAATGTTCAAATCTCATATTAATATTTATGTATTCACTCATTAAATACTTTCTATGAATCAGACATTCTTAGTAACTAATTTTAAGTGCTGGACTATCAAGAATAATGTTTTCATGAGCACGAATTTTAGTAAACACATATACACAACAAATAAAGGAGAAATAAACCAGTTTTTGCAATAAAGCACTAAGATTTTGAAGTTTTATGGTCCTACAGAATTACCCAGCCTATCCTGACTGACCCAGAAACATGAAAGCACAATTGCTGCAATCAAGGGCAATAGATCCTGTCGTACTGCCCGCCACAAAAGCAGCCCATGAATATCGTAGAGAAGTATTCTGCTTCGAAAAAAAAAAAAAAGAAGTATTCTGCTTCACATATCACCAACACATGTGATATAGTTTGGTATGTATGAGGTTAGTAACATGAGTCCTGGGGCATGGAGGAGGCTGAGGCATGTTGTCCTGGAAACTTCCCGAATGCATATTCGTATCTTATAGGTATAGAAGATAAAGTTCATTCTGGCCACTGCTTATATATACATACATATGTATGTGCATACCTACCTACCTATATCACATGTGTTGGTGATGATATGCGAAGCAGAATACTTCTCTACGCTATTCATGGGACTGCTTTTGTGGCAGGCAGTACGATAGGATCTATTGCCCTTGATTGCAGCAGTTGTGTTTTCATGTTTCTGGGTCAGTCAGGATAGGTTGGGTTATTCCGTGGTACTGTAAAACTTTAAAATCTTAGTGCTTTATTGCAGAAACTAGTTTCTTTCTCCTTTATTTGCTGTGTATATATATTTACTAAAAATCTTGTTCATGGAAACATTATTCCTAATAGTCTAGCACTTAAAGTTAGGACAAAACCCATCAATGTAAATAAATGTTGGATAAATAAAATGTGACATATTCAGAAAATGGTGTATTTCACTGCCATGAGAATAGACTAACCATAATCCTCACAATATGGATGAATCTCAGAAACACAATGCTGAGTCAAAGAAGCCAGATGTGTATGGTGTATATTAGGCAGAATTCTAAAATAGCCCTGCAAGATTCCATGACCCTGATGCATACATACTTGTCCCAGTTATTCAGTCAAACACAAAGCTAGGCACTGCTGTTCAGGATTTTGCGATTGTAATTAAAGATTCAAGTCAGTTATCTGAAGACAGATTAACCAGGTAGGCTTGTTGTAGGTAGCTGAGTTAGATAGGAATATTATAGGCAATCAGACAGGGCCAGGCCCTCAAGAAGCCAGTAAAAAAGACAGGATACCTTACAACTGTGGGAGAGACAGGCACTCCCGCTGTGGGCCAGAGCTCAAGACAAAAGATCAAACAAGTGCATACCTCCCTAAAGATAAGCATCAGGGATTCTAAATAGGTCTCTATCACCTTAAAAAAGCCGGAAAGAGTCACTAACCCAACCCCCTACAGGAAAAGCCCCTGTTTGGCATTCATGCCTGCTTGCTAATTGACTGGCTTCCCCATTTGATCCTGATTTGATCAGTTTTAACCTGAGCAATTATGCTTGTAATCTTGTTGTTGGACCATAGATTTTTCCCACCTCATGCCTGCCTAACTAGTTTGCATGTTTTCCACCTTAGACCCGTCTCACCTCATGGTTTTGCTCCATAAAAAGTTCTTAGAAAAGGCAGATTCCTTGGCCCACTCCAGTCCTCTTCTGTGCCTCTTTCGGACAGAAGCTTTCTTTCCTCCAGTAAGTATATTCTGCTCTTAACCTCTGTGGTTCCTAAAATTCATCCTTTGGTTTTAGAGAACACAAACTCCTCCAAGGTATCTTTAAGGTTGGGAGTTTCCCCAACCTATCGGGATGAGCAAATCTCCAAGGTTATTTTAAAGCAGAGTACAATTTGGGCCAGTTGCAGAACAAGAAATCATAGTTAAAGCACGAGGAAGATTGACATGAGCCAAGTTCCCTGCTGCTGGTTTGAAGGTGAAGAAGGCCTTGAGACAAAGAATGTTGGTAGCCTCTAATTGCTGCGAGTGACCCCTGGTTGACAGCCAGGAAGAATATTAGGACCTTGCTCCTATAACTGCAAGGGGATGAATTCTGCCAAAACTATTGAGCTCAGACAAGGACCTCAAGCCCCAGATGAAATCATAGCCCTGCCTGACACCTTGATTTGAACCCTGTAAGGCCATGGGAAAATAATGCAGTTACACTGTGCTTAGAATTTTGACCTACAGAAGCTGTGAGAAAATTGATTTGTGTTGTTTTAAGCTGCAGAGTTTGTGGTAATTTGTTACACAGCAATATAAAACTAATACACTATGATTCGATTTATATAAAGTACCAAAGCAAGCAAAACTAATCTATGCTGATATAAATCAAAATGATGGCCACTGCTGGGGATTTATTGACAAGAAAAGAGAACAAGAGATGCTTTTGAGGGATGGCATTTTGTTTTGATATGAAGGCTGCTTCATATATGTTCAGTTTGTGAAAATCCATCAATCATAGTTATCCTGTGTTCACTTTTTCTGTGTATTGTACATTATGTATATACATGTAACATATGTACATATACATGTTCAATAAAATATTCAAAATATACATTTTGTTTTTTAAAATTCCATTTGAAGCTGGGCATGGTGGCACACGCATGCAAGGGCCTGGAAGGCTGAGGCAGAAGGAGCACAAGTTTGAGACCAGTGTGAGCAACTTAGGGAGACCCTGTCTTAAAATAAAAGCTATCTATCTATCTATCTATCTATCTATCTATCTATCTATCTATCTATGACTGGGGATGTAGCTCAGGGCAAAGGCTACATCCCCAGTGAAACACACATACAGAGAGAGAGAGAGAGAGAGAGAGAGAGAGAGAGAGAGAGAGAGAGAGAGAGAGA
>NW_004524639.1:3133459-3159084 GCF_000260255.1 Octodon degus
AGAGAGACAGAGAGAGAGAGACAGAGACAGAGACAGAGAGACAGAGACAGAGACAGAACACCCATACGACCACTCTGTTGGTTTTTAGTTTTATTGGTATGTGTCCAATAAGGTCTTCCCAACATACAAAATAAACTGAAAATAGTGATTATTTCACAGGAAAGAAATGAAACTATATGATAGCCAATAGGAATTTTGTATTTTCTATGATAGTAGAATTTTTACAATGAGTTTTCAGTCAACAATGACTTGGACAATTAAAGACATGAAGGTATAGTAAAGAACATGCATACAATTACTTATATGAGCATGCACACTTTTGTCCACGGTAGATGTGGATATTCCCTGATTTGAAGGACATTAAGAAGGTCTCAAACACCTTTCTGGTTGTTTCTACAAGTTTAATAGCTGCATTTGTTGGATGCCTTATCTTAGTCAGGTCCTGCATTATTCTTTCCATCCAATTTCTCACATGTACTTTATGAAGTAGCCGATCAGTATCATCCCCATTGTACTGAGGAGAAAGCTAAGCCCTGGTAGGCTAAGGACTTGCTGATGGCCACATGGCTAGAGAGGAACAGGACTGACATGCAAGCCCTGGTCTGACTCCAGAGAGTGTGCTCTTTCTCATACAGTTGTCTGCTCCTCCAGTGACATTATTAGGCCAGAGTAAAGGATTCATTCATTCATTCATTCATTCATTCATTCATTCATTCATTTTAAACTGAGTTTAGGGGAAAGAAATTCTCTGAGTCCCTAACACCTTAGTGAAAACAGTTGTTCCTTTGATTATTTTCTTTGGCTGCGTATGTTTCAGGACACTGCCACGTGTGGGTGGGAAGTCTGGGCGAGTAGGGCTAATATAGAAGTGTAGATGCAATATTCCAGAAAGACTTCACTTAAGCACAAAGTTTGTCCAGGGGCGGCTGGCTGCTCAGTTACCCAGTCTCCTCCTCTGTAAGCTGTAGGTTCTATTATATGAATTTAAGCTCACTCTCAATATGATCCCTCCCCTGTAGAGACTGTATTAATAACTTTGGTACAGCCCTGTAGACATGGAAAGTGAAATTCAATCCCTGCCCAGGAGATTCCAGTCCTCAAGGCAGAAGGGCCAAACCTTCCATCGAATTGCAGAAGACTTACAATAGAGGCAGCTGACTGGAGGCCAGACTTGACTTGGAATTCAGTGAATACCCTGGAGTGAGCCTGAGACCTGACCTGAGGCCGGCTTCCCAAAAGCACTCAGGTTACCAAGATAAAAGAGCAGCCTGCAGCACTGACCCACAGCCTCGCAGGACTTGTGAGAAAGGGAAGGACAGGAAAAGAAATTACTTAGATCATTCTGTTACTTTGGCTTTTGGAGAGATCTTATGTTCATTTACCTGAGGAATAGTCTATAAATATTCCTAAGAGGGACTTCTACCTTTTTATTTCAGTTTTAGAGAGAGGGTGCAATTGAGTCTCAATTTCCTATCCTGAGTTAAAAAATCTCCATATCAGACTATTATATTCTAGTGTTACGATAGAGCACAAATGCGGTTTGGAGTTTGTTATGCTATACTTATCTTCCCCATTGATGAAATCCATGTCAGCTTTCAAGTTTTTGATGAGATTAATGTTGAATAAAGATGATTTTCAGCAGCCATTCAACTTTAAACTGTCTGTTTAGGATGTTATAGTATGAGCCCTGAATGTGGATAATCCATTGTATGTAGTCATATTTTCTGATCATAGTCAACAAAGAAAACTGTCTTGCATTCTGGACTTGCAATCATCCTGGCAAATTATTGTCATCCTCTTCATTGTTGTTAGTTTGCTGCTGCCACAACATTTTAGCATTGCAGCCAGCAGAGGATTTGCCCTTGATAAGAGCCAGAAGCTGTTCATTTGGTAATTCCTTATCTGGCTCTTTTCCAGAAAAGTCTGGAAGACCAAATATCAGTTTCTTCTTTGACTTGCTACTAAACTGCTGGTAAGATCTAGAACTTTGGAAACATTTAGGGGGAAATGCAGAGCGTCTTATGTCTTTTATTTTACTCACAGTATCTCTCATGGTAACTTTTCTTCTTCTGAAAAGCAATTTATTGAACTAGTCTAAAAACTCAATTATTTACTCTCTAACTGGGTTGAAGATATTGACACAGACAGTGTGTTTGTGAGGCCACACAGTGCTCTTTGGATGAGGGAACACACAATGTATTCTCTTGGCACTGCAGATTGAGGATGGGATTTATACTTGGGGGCAGCTAAGACCCTCTTGTACAACCTCACAGAAAAGGAAAAGACAGAGTATGCTGCGTCAACAAAGAAAGCCAATCCACACCATTTCTGTCAACTACAGTTCTACTTTCTGGGATGGAGACAAAAAGCGGTGGGTGGGTGGATTGATTAGCTGTTCCATGCACCCTCCCCCCACACACTAGTCAGCTTTCTCTGACCATCCTGAGTCATTGTGGACCATCCTCTGAGTGTCATCGCAGTGGAGCCAGGGCCACACAGTAGTCAGTTATTCACCGTCTTTAGATGCTTTCTTGTTAGTTGTATTTCTTTTTTACATCTATGATGAGTTCTCTAAGAACGTGATCTAGTCTGTGTTGAATATACTGGGGTGCCCAGTAGGAAATTGTTAGAGGAAAGAAAACATTTTAGCCATACATTGACAAGTAAAAAGAAAACTAACATTCCAAACATCCATTCTGTGTCAGACCCTTTGTGGGATGTGTTGAGCGTAACCTGGTGTTGACCTGTGTGTTTGGGAGAATTAAAGGAGTGGTCAGCAGTTGTGCCTCTACCCAAGACATATACTTTTAGCTAAATTCCTCCCAGGCTCAAAGCTTTCATTTTTCTCACATATAGTGAGGACAATAATAATTGCTTTGGAGGACTATTGGAAAATCCAGTCAGTGCCTGTGAAAATATCTGCTAAACTATGGAGCATTAAATCAAATATTGCTGTTATTGGACAGTCCAAGGAATTTTGCAAAACAAAGAAATAAAGGTCTCTGTCTCTGTTTCTCTCCCTAACTCTTTCCTACTTTTCTTTCTCTTGGTGGTGCTAGGGATTGAACACAGGGCCTTTACACTGAGCTACATCCCTAGGCATGTGCCACCATGCCTGGCCACTGCTTTTTTGTTTACTAAAATTCAGGCTCTTGAGTCCTATATTTCTTTCAGTGCCTTTAAGGCATGCATGAAGAGAATGCTCATGTATTGCATGCCCTGCCACATATATATGCACATACACATACACATGTGCATACACACCATTATCACTCTCTGTCTGACTCTGTTATTGCAAATGAGGACTATCTAATTGTCTTGATACTTCATTTTGGAACATAATATCTCATATTCTGTAACTCATGCCTAGACCCATGGAGCTGGAGTGGTCAAGTCCCATCTCTACTAAATCCTGAACCCTAGTGTATTCACTTGCAAAAGAAGTACAACAGAAGTAACTATCTCATTGGATTGCTGGGAATATTCATCACGATGGTGCATGTAGTGTTTGATAAAATATGTGACACTAATAGATGTTCAATTTTGGATCAGTTATTGGGATTAAGTGCTACATACTCTAGAGTCAACGTACAGGTACTTTTACCATGGCCAGCCATCCGTGATCAGTGTGCAGATCACTGGAGTTAACATCCTTGACAGCATGTTGACCCCGTCCTCCCACTTGCATTTCTAACCTGGCTACGTTTCTAACCCTATCTTGGCCTTTCAGTGGCATTTTTTTTTTTCTCTTCACATTGCAGGTCAAAGTATGAGCTGCATCACCTACATCTTCCATAAGATGATACCCATTAAGACAACTTTCTTCATTGTAGAAGAGAAATATGCAAAGTCTTTTTCCAAGTTCATTTTTCCCTATTTCTCTAATGTCATAACATTGTGCATTTTAGTGCCATTTAGTGAAATGTGGATTTTGAAAATGTGCATATAAAGCAAGTCTTTCTCCAGTTTTTTTTTTTTATAAAAACCAGTTAAGGGGTTAAGTAGACTCTGGTCTGGCTTTTTCTTATTAAAAATGAATATTCACATAGCCTGGTACATGTATGGCTTCTTTAATTTCTCTTTTCCTGACTTATGCTTGTAAGATACTCCATTTATTTTCTCTCTTTCTCTCTCTCTCTCTCTCTCTCTCTCTCTCTCTCTCTCTTTCTTTCTTTCTTTCTTTCTTCTTTCTTTTTTAAAGATACTCCATTTCAACCTCAATCAAGTGTAAAGAAATCTTCCTCTTTGGAGCAACTTTGGCCTTGAGATACGTTTCCTCCATGTTGACCTGAGATGTAATTTTCAGCTCTTCTGTTTTCTTGTACAACACTAGAACTCCAATGGAGATGAGTGAGGTGATAGGTGATGAGTGTGTTTATCTCTTGCTAAGATCCTAGAATGAGAGACAAGCAGGAGACCCTGGACCAGGCATGGCCATTCTTGTTGTTTAATATCACCATTATTAAAACCAACTAGGGCTTTGTGTCAGTGGAAGGTCATTTGTCAGCACAGATTTTTTTCCCCAGGCTTTCAAATTTGAATTTACTGTTCAAGTCAGTAGAGGCCTAAATGGCTTATTTTCAAGTTTCTCTCTTGCTCATGTGATCGTCACTTATATTCTCACCCTGTTTTCTGACTGAGCTACTAGCTGGAGGGTGATCTTTGGTAGTGTTTTTCTTTTTGGCCACTCAACAGCCAGAAAGAGTGGTGTCCCTCCATAGCTCCTCTCATTAGCTACCATAGCTGAGGTCACAGAAAGCTCCAATTGGCAAGGGCCTTTAGGGTCATCTAATGTGGTCCCTGATTTTACCAAGGTCAGCAACTAAATCCCAGAGATGTCAAGTGACTCACCTATGGCCACACAGTGAGCTAGAGGCAAAACCGAGATTCAGACACTATCTTCCTGGCATTGAGCTTGGTGTTCTTTGCATGCTGCCACTGTGAAAGTAACCAGCCCAGGGCTTAAGTTGATGGACAGACTTGGCCAACTCTGGCTCATGCAGGATGACTGTGAGACTGACCTTGTTTTGCAATCCCAATTGCTGTGGTTTGACCAGCTGCTCAAATCAAAACCCCTCCAGCCAAATCAACCATTAACTTTTGAGGTGAATGGAGCTTAAAGAATTGAGAGTAAGGCTGGCCCTGTAAGGATTTCTTTTCTCCCACCTGTAATTCTCTTTTAGTCTCCACCTTAGCTCTCCAGGTGTATCCTCTGCTGCCCTGTTTTCTGGGTTGCACAGTGTCCCACCAAATATGTACTAAGCGTGCCTTAAGCATTGCCTTCTTCCTCCTTTCTTATTGATGTTTCTGGGAGGGCAAATGTATATTTGCTCCACTCCTTAATGTGACTGAGTGGGTCAGAAACTTTCCTCCCCCAAGGGACACCAGCTCAGAGAGCACTGAAGTGTACAGAAGAGAGTGAGAAAAGATGGAAGATAACATGGGATGGCGTCTCTGGGGATGCAGCCCAAGTCAGTGGTAGAGCACTTGTTTAACACTGTTAGGTTCTGATTTCTATCCCTAGCACTGCTAGTAACATAAGAGCAGGGTATGGTAGCACATCGCCTGTACTCCCAGAATCCTGGGTGACCAAGGCAGGAGTACTACAAGTTTGAGCACAGCCTGAGAAACTTAGTAATTCAGTGAGACTGTGTCTCAAGAAAGAGGGCTGGGGTTGTAGCTCAGAGGGAAATCCTGGGTGGGATCAAAGCCTTCATTAAACTGTGTATGCTATTACTGTGGCCAATGAAATAATGATCTTGAGTCAAAATTACTCAGAGTCAGAAAGGAAGAGTAATGAGTACTTAACTGAAGATCTAGTTTTCCAGGATCTTGGAATGTTCTTAGTAGATTATTTTAGATAACTCACATGAGAATCCAGGGAGGTAGCCATGATTAGCCTCTTCTCATGGATGAGAAAACTAAAGCTCTGAGAGTGGTCACAGAGCGCTGATTAAACTCCAGGGAGATACGTTTCCAAATGTTTGACCTTGCCTGTCATCCAAGTACTCTGAGATACTGAAGCAAGAAGTTCAAGCACAGCCTGGGAAATCTAGAGTTAATGGGACCCTGTCTCTTAATAAAAACTGAAAAAAAGCCTGGGTTGCAGCACAATGTAAAAGCCCAGAGTTCAATCCCTAGTACTGAGCAAAAGGCTTGTTTGAAATTGGATTCCTGTCATTATAATATACCCTATACACTGAAATCTGCTTTTTGGAGGTGCTGCTTCTTCAAGATATTTTGTGAGTGAAAACTGAGGTCGAAAGAAGCTAGAAGACTGTCCAGAAGCAGGGTCTGAACTGGTGACTACAGTCACCAGCCTTGGCTCACTGCAGCTTTAAAAGCCCTCCATGAACTCATACAACCATTCTCTCTCCATGAGGAGTGGGAATTTCACTGTGAGTGAAATGCTTGAGGTTTTGCATCAGGAGAGGGGCAGTTGTTCATCTGCTTATTGAGAGTGCTGAGTCTACCCTGTGCCCCATGCCAGTGTCTATCTGCCATCACAGCACACATTCTGGAAGCGTATGCAGCTCTCTAGCATTATCTTCCTCTTTCAGTTCCTTGGGCCTTGGATTTTGTAAGGCTAGGCAAAGAAAACTCAGTGTTTTGTCTGGTGCGAAATAGATGACTGTTGAGAACAATGTGTATGACACACCCAACCTGTTTATAACATTAAAGCTTGAATTGCTAGAGGGATTCATTCAGCTCAGAGAGACACATACAAACAGCAATGAATTGATTCAATAGTTTGCGTGCCTTCAATCTTTGTAAAAAAAAATTGCCTATTATGGAAAGTATGAACGCTTTCAAAAAATTAGAGACAGCTGGAAGACAGGATTGAAGAGAATACTCAGGATCAGGGGAAAGCATATTAGTGTTCTGTGCTCTATATGGAGTGCCACACTTTCTTTATGATTAAATTTTCTCTGTTTCTGTTCTAATTTGAACTGGGGATCCTGCTGTCATCACTGTAATGGTACAGGCCCCAGAACAATTCTAGCTGCTGCCAGCCTGGTGGGACCCAGTGACAGGACACAGAACACCAGGGAGGATGAGGTGTCAGGCTTTCCTCCCTGAGGTAAGCCATTGTATTATAGACAGCTAAGTTAGGTAAAAATATAGTTAGACAGGGCTAGGCCTTTGAGGGAGTCAGTACAGGAGGTGAGAACACACTAAAACTGTGGCTGAAGAAACATCTGTCCAAGGCCAGACCTCAACATAAAGCCAGAATGACCAGGTCTATTTGCCTCCCTGAGGGATAACAATAAATTGAAGATTATACTATAATTGGTATTACCTGGTCCAATAAATTCTGGATAGACATCAGTCACCCAGATGGGTGACCAGGACCTTCCAATCCATTCCTTCTTAAAGAGGTCCTGTTCTTTCCACGCACACTGGCTTTACGATCTGCTTTCCCATTGGGTTAATATTACCTAAACAGCTATACTTCAAGTCTCACTAATTGATCATAGGTTTGATCCACATTGTACCTACCTTGTGATTTTGTACCCTCCTCATACTTTTGCACTACAAGACTTCCTCAGAGAACTGGGCTCACTGGCAATCTACTTTTGGGTCTCTTCTTGTATCTCAGGAACTGTCTCTATCATGTATTTTTCCTTCCCTTAATTTCCATTGTTCCTTAGAATTCATTCTTCAACTTTGGGGGGATAGGAATTCAGTAAATCTGACGTCTAAAAGGATGGGAGTTATATTACTTTGCTTATATTATCTGGTCAGCAGCACTATGCCCTGGAGGAAGATAGGTAATGAAAGCAGGAAGATCAGATCAGAAAAGTGCTCTTTGAATCACAGCAGCAGCCTTATTGTCTTACAAATAGGGAAGATGAGCCTCTGAGCAAGTAAGTGACTCCCATGTAGAGTCTTGCTGTCAACTCAACACATGAACCCAGGTCTGTGGATTCCCAGGCCTGTGCTCTTACAACTACCTCCTGCTGTCCTCTCAGACTCCAGCAAGGAAATGTGTGTCTGGAAGCAACTGCTTAGTATGCAAGCCAGGCTGACCTTTATGCTCTCAGAATCATCAACCTTTTGTTGGAAACCATGGAAGTAACGGTTCTGAATGAATAATGATAATCATACCACACTGTAGAGACAACTGAAAGCCTTGCTCAGACTGCGGAGTTCTTCCTACTTCCCTACTATTAAATCCCAAATATGCATACGCACTGCAACTCAGATTGGTCCTAGAAATAAGGAGATGGAAAACCAAAGTCCCCGTAGTTAAGCCTGTTTGCTTCTTATTTTGCCACCTACCCACAATCTCTCCCCCAAAATCCAAATTCTGGAGCATATGGGCCTTTGTTATTCAGTTCCTGCCAGGAACCAGCTCTTGGGAGCAGGAGTTGGGGTGGTCCAGAGCTGCAAGAGGCTTCCTAGGCATCCACGCAAAGCCCAGGCCTGGCCTCAGGGGAACATGGCTCCTGGGACACACGTAGGAAGATTTCTGATCCTCAATCCCTGTGCTGAAACTCATGTAGCACCCTCACACCCTCACTCCTGCCCCTAAGCTGTTTTCAAGAGCCCTGATATACAAATTCCAGCTCAAAGTTTCATCAATTTGTTTCACAAACATGAGGCGGGTGGAGGAAGTGCTTGTAAATGCAAAATCCTCCAGTGAGCTTATGTAAATAGTCCCTAGAGTTTTAGCAACATATTAGATGTTAGATACTAAACTGTACAGCTCTATCCTGTCCCTGTTTTGGCTCCACAGCTATCAACCTGACTTCACTTTCCTCTGAAAGTCAGACTGTGTGTGTGTGTGTGCGTGTGTGTGTGTGTGTGCGTGCGCGCACGTGCACACTACCCAGGCACAGGTTTCTGTTAACAATTTAAATGAGTAAATCCTGATTTTCCTGCTGCTCATCCCTTCCCCATGCCCTCCACCCAAGGCACTTCCCAGCTTCCAATCCCACTAATCCCTTTTACACTACAAATTCCATTTTGTTGCTGAGGGCTTAAATGAGTAAACCATGGGCTCACAAGTGTTTCTCTTGTGATCCCCTGAAGGCCATTGTAATTGTATAAAAATGGTAGGAGGGACTGTTCTGTGGCACCATGAAAGGAGCCACCTACTGGACTATGGGTGGCTAGGGAGGCTAGGGATGGGAGAGTGGGGATGAGGGCAGCTGAGCTTCTGGATCTCCCCTCTGCTTGCCAGTTTTGGCTCACCTTCTTACCTGCCTGGGGAGGGGGGTTGAGGAGGGGAAGCAGGTCCTGTCCCACAAGCCTGGGATCACCAGGTGCATTCTTGGGGAAGCCGAGAAGTATGTGCTACCTTGTATGTTACTGCTTCTGGCCCTTAGCACAGCTTCACTAGTTAACCAGAATCGTCCCTGGAGCCTCAGCACAGGTGACGCCTGCAGTGTCTGAGATGTGGGGTTCCCGAGAAGTCTGCCAGGTTTTGTGTCTGCTGCTGCACAGAGTCCCTCTCTGATCCAAGTTCGTTTGTGGCCATGTTGAAGTCCAGCCAGGGCTGAGGATCCCAGGGAACAAACATTGTGGAGCACAGCTGTAAAATGGCTGAGAGGTGCTAGGGTCACTTGGCACAGCCAAGCATAGGGCAGCAGGTAAACAAGACGCCTCACATTTGGGACTGCCCAGAGGTTTCAACATGTCCTCTCACAGTGACCTAGTTGGGCCGATTTTACAGAAAAGAAAACTGAGGCTCAGGAAGAGCAAGTGACTACTTCAAGATTGTTCAGCAAGGAAGGGGCATATTTCCCAGGATTCCTGTCATCTGCCTGTGTTGCTGCTTCAAAGTACAGAGAGACCAGGGCAGGAGCAGAGTGAAGGGAGCAAGATTTGGGGAGAGCCTGTTTCTGGAAGCTTCCATCCCAGGACTCAGCTTCCAGTGCCACCGCACTACTCTGAAACACTGCTGCCACCCTATGCCCTTTCTGCAGTGGCAGTGGGCTGGAGAGAGTACATACTCAGTCAAGAACACACCGGCGTCCTAATGGACTGCAAGCTCCCCCCAGTAATCACATGAGTACAACCTGAGCCCAAGTTCCCAGGATCTAGGTTCTGAAAGGACATCTGTTCTTTCCTTGTTAACCCCTGCATGCCTCTGTAGCAGAGAAGAGCCTTTTGGACAATAGCGCTTGAGAACATATATGCCCATTTATTAAAAAGAGGTGGTGTTATTATCAAGAAACTGGGGGACAGTGCCTGATTTTTTTAGAACAAACCCCTAGGGCTCTGCTGTGTGACCTTGAGCACATCCCCAGTCCTCTCTGGGCTGTGGTTTCCTAGTGCTTCACATCACCCGGGAATAGATGGTTTCCCTCCAGTGCCGTGTTTAGCTACATATTGTATCCATTCATTCAATAAACCTTCACCAATGAAGTCTTCCCGCAGGGCTTGGGCTTGGTGCAGCAGATTGGGAGAGAAGAGAGGATTGAGAATGAGTCTTTGCTTTGAAAACGCTCAGAATCCCCGCTTGTGCTGTTTTTTGGGCATGCTTCCTTTTTCATGCTGACTTACCTTTTCAGAAAATGCCCCCGCTTCCGTTGGAGAATGGAAATTGGCAAAGAGAGAGGGGAAATGTCCAATTTGCGGCTCTGCTATTTTAGAGGAGGTTGAAATTACGAGGCAAAGTGGAGTGATGCGCTCACTGGAGTAACCCCCGCTTTCTAAGGCAGGAGAAAGAACCCAGGTTCTCTGCTCTTGAAGTGGCTCGAGCTCTTGGGGGCGAGGCACTATTATATAAATTCAAGCTTGCTTCTGATCCTTAGTACCCTGAGTTGCCTGAAGGGGGGAATGGCAGTGCCTGCGTGTGCAGCCCGGACGCTCAGGTCGCCGCTGCAACCGGAGCACCGAGCACCCTCCCTCACCACCTGTCCCCGCCGGCATTCCAGAGTGGAGGCTGAATTGGCAGTGAGCCAGCCGGGGTCAGTCGCAGACTCAGTCCGCGCGGGCCCTCCTAGGGGTGTGTCTCACGGATTCAACTCTCTGCCGCTACGGGACGAGCCCCTAAAGGCATCTTTCTCCCTGGCGGGAGCCTTGCGCGCCTCGCTCTTCGCGCTGCTGCCCCGGGGCCGCCGCAGGCGGATGAACGACCTCAGGCGACGCTGGGACCTGGGCTCCCTCTGCCGGGCCCTGCTCACTCGGGGCCTGGCCGCCCTGGGCCACTCGCTGAAGCACGTGCTCAGTGCGATCTTCTCCAAGATTTTCGGCCCCCTGGCCAGGTACGTTCTAGAAAGTGCAGCTCGCGCTCTTGCGCCAGGGCGCACAGGGGACCTGAGGGGATGGAAGGCAGCTGCGAACCGAGGGAAGGGCGCAAAGTTCAGCTAGCCGGTGGTGGCCGGTCTCGGGGACCTGGCCCACGCGGCGCGGCGCGGCGCGCGAGTGAGCACGCTTCGGGTATCTCCCTGCTCTGCCGTTCCGCAGACGCCCACAGCGCAGCGACTCTGCTTGCAGGTCGGGCTGCCGGTGGGCAGGGAAACTCGAACGCCCGGCTCTGCGCTCACTTGAGGCGGCCACACGGGTGGACAACTGGGTGAGCGCGGGATCGGCGCTGCGGGACGGAGAGAGCCAGCAAGTCAGGCAGGCAGGCAGAGGCGCGCACCCCGGAGCTGGGGTCGCAAGAGCCGGGAGGAGTCCAGGGGCGCAGCGCAACGGGAGCCCTGGAGAGTGGTGCTTTACTGCGGGGGCCCGGCTGGGGGACCAGAGTTGGGGAGTCGGGCGACAGGGACTGGAGGGATCAAGCGTGTATAAAAGCCCAGGCAGGGGCTTGGAGGGCTTCGGCGAGGGAGGGAGCAGACGGCCAGCGGAAGAGAGCTCAGGATGGTTGAGGGTACGGCCTGTGTGCAGCAGAAGCCACAGCGCTGAGCCTGCCGGGAAGAAAGCAAGGAAGGGCGCCGCGGCCGCCGCCACCGCCACCGCCGCCGCCGCGGTGGAGTACTCGGTGCGTAGGGGAGGGAGAGAGGGGCGCAACGGCGCCGCCAGGGGAAGGGGGCGGTGCGGGTGCGCGGCGAGCTCGGGCTGAACTGCGGGATTGACGTAACGAGCTTGGGTTTCCCCCAGCGTCGGGAACATGGATGAGAAATCCAACAAGCTGCTGCTGGCTTTGGTGATGTTCTTCCTATTTGCTGTGATCGTCCTCCAATACGTGTGCCCCGGGACGGAATGTCAGCTCCTCCGTCTGCAGGCCTTCAGCTCCCCGGTACCGGACCCGTACCGCTCGGAGGATGAGAGCTCCGCCAGGTTCGTGCCCCGCTACAATTTCAGCCGCGCCGACCTCTTGCGCAAGGTAGACTTCGACATCAAGGGCGATGACCTGATCGTGTTCCTGCACATCCAGAAGACCGGGGGCACCACTTTCGGCCGTCACCTGGTGCGCAACATCCAGTTGGAGCAGCCCTGCGAGTGCCGCGTGGGGCAGAAGAAATGCACGTGCCACCGGCCGGGTAAGCGGGAGACCTGGCTCTTCTCCAGGTTCTCCACGGGCTGGAGCTGCGGGCTGCACGCCGACTGGACCGAGCTCACCAGCTGCGTGCCCGCGGTGGTGGACGGCAAGCGTGACGCCAGGCTGAGACCGTCCAGGTGTGTGTTCTGTCGCGACCAAGCAGGAGGCTGAGATGCGGTGCCGACCTGGGTTGGGCGGGCCGAGGGCGGGAAGGCGTCGCCTGCCGGCTGCCGGGTGCCCAGCGCGCACCTCATTGCTCCAGCTGTCGCGCCGCGGATAGGCAGGAGTTTAGTACCCTGGTGCCCTCCTGTGCGGTGCTGTGGAGGCCTCAGAAAGTCTTTCAGTTCTGGCCTGGGACGACCGTTGCTTTGTGGGAAGATGGGCCCGCTCGGTGGCTGGAGTCTGTGCGGGCCAAGTCGCCAGGCTGCCGCAGCCACCGCCTGGCCCAGGAACCACTTTCACACTGGGGAAGAGCGCTCTGCGGGCAGCGTGTCAGGATCCTATTATTCTTCCCTCCTCTCCTGTGCACCTCCGTTCCAAAGCCTCCTTTCTTGCTATCTTCTCCCCTTCTGCCCCGCATTCTGTTGTCTCCCTTTTTCCTTTAGAGAGAAAATTCTTTCTCTCTTACGTTCTGAATCTTGTCTACTTCTGGTTGCTAGCTTTTTCCTTCTCCTTCCGTGTCTAACCCTCCACTTCATTTTCTTTCTCAGTCTTTTCATTTCTCTTCTCCTGCCCTACTTTTACCACGCCCCTCTCTCCTTCCCTGTTGAGGGGCAGTTGTTCTGGGTCCCTGTGTGGACAGCTAGAGAGAGCTGTTAGTTCCCAGCATGGGACCAGCATCAACAGAGCTTTGCTCATTCCAGCGGGCCCCCCTGCGGCTCATGGGCTCACTGGGCTGGGACACTGCCCTGGACCCTCTCCTGGTGAGCAAAGATGCAGGAGCGTCAACACTGGGTGCCCTCTGTCAAGTGTCAGGAGCCTGGTGAAGATATGGAAGAAGTAGATTTATGAACAGTCCATAGTAGCCTAGTAGTCAGAAACAAAAGGTATCATCTTCCTCCAGTGCAAGGGCAATGTCCAGTTGCTGGAGGTCATGCAATGTTGTAAAGGGGACCAGTGTGGTCATATAGGGGTGAAGGACAGTGTTCCAACCAGGTCTGGTGCTTCACAGGTTTCCTGCAAACATACCTGGACAGGGGCAGGGAGTCTAAAGAGTGAACAAGGTATGATGGTTGTCAGGCAGCCTCTCAGTTTGTCTTCACGTGTCAAGGACAAGGCCTTGTCCCCTCCTCTCCCTTTATGTGACAGGGACCTTCAAGGCTGCTGCTGCAGTGGCTGCTTGCCTGGGTCCCTTTTGCCTCCACCCCATGGAGGGCATTCAGTGACTTGGACAAGGAGCTGCATGCAAGCAGCTTGAGGCTGCAAGTCTGTGGGTTTTCCTTTATCCAGTTGCAGCAGAAGGAGCTTTCTGCCTTTCTGGTTAATATTAATCTCATTGCCTATTTTCCCTGCTCATTTTCTCTTCCTCACATTTCTTCTTCAAACGCCAGAGTTCTCTGGAGCACTCTTTTGAAATTCCATTTGCTTTTTTATCCTAAGACAACCTTGGCCTCAGGAAGGTGACCACTTCAATCTGTTGTAAGAACTGAGTAAGTTATTCTCACAATATGATTCTGTTGGCACTCTGGGAGGCTGAGGCAGTAGGATTGCAATTTCAACCATACCCTGGACAATTTAGGAAGAGCCTATATTAACATTTTTTAAAAAGTTAGAAAAGGGCTGGGGGCATACCTCAATGAGAAGGCTCTGGGTTCAATATCTATACGGTCTCCCCCCAAATCTGATGTTTAAGAAGTTCACAAACAATTTATCATCAATATTGAAAATAAGCTCTCATGCTGATAGGGCTTGTAGATATGCTGAGGGATAGTGCAGTTACAAAAATTCTCTATGGGAAACACTGCTTCTATAGCTACGACCGTGGCAGTAAAGTGAAAATAAGGTCATGGTAGCCGTGGAAGCCACAAACTTGTTTGGAGTTCCACAGGACACATGTGCCTTCGGTAATTTGATCAGGTAGGTCAGGAAGTGACATCTATAACATACATCATTAATGTAATCTGAGTTATCTATTGGGTCACCATCATCCTTTGGCAGATTTCTTTAACCTTCTATATAAGATAACTAGAACACCTCAAAGCCTCTCGGATATCCCATACTGAAGGAAAATTAATTGTAATGAAGTAGTATTTTCTTGCTGTTTGAAAGGGTGATACTACAGTGCCACCTAGTCTAATTGGAGACGAGCCACGTTTGCAAAAGTGTTAGGAGATTTTATGGTAGTTGCAAAAAGGAAATGAAATTTACCACACATTGCTAATTGAAGGGTACTTTTTTATTTCCTTCATTCCTGCCTACCTACAAATATTCATCTGGAAGAATATTCATAGCCCAAGGCTTCCAGAATTTCCGAGGTTGGTGACAGATCCTTGCTTGCAGTTCTGGTGGTCTGTAAGGACTAAGAGGTGCACCTGTGAGAGGCAGGCGGCATGTGCCTGTGAGTGTGAACATGTGTAGGAGAAGGACAAATGTAGCAGCGAAGGCGTCTGCACTGGTAGTGACTGCTGAGGGGAGCGAGCTTGTCTTGGGGAGATGAGAGTCTGCTTCCAGAGTTCCTGTGTAGGGCAGCCTCTTCATGCTAGCTCGTGGTCTCTGGGCTGTGTGGAACAGAAGGAAACAGCAGCACTGGCTGGCTGGCTGGGAGGTCAGATACCTTCCACGTAGTTCTAGAATAGCTTTGGATCAGCAGTGTGACCTTGGAGTACAGCCTGCGTGGAAAGCGCATCTCAGATGTGTTTTTGTGTTGCTATCTTGGTATTTCTCTGTAAACTTCACTATCTTTTGGAGAAGGACAAAGTGGACAAGAGCACTCCCATGAGAATAAAGTCCAAAAATGATTGAAGGACTTCCTCAAGGTTATTGAGCTCTTTAGGGGCACAATAGGACTCTCACTGCAGTACTGTCACAACACTTTCTTTGGTGACTGTGTCTTGATGAACAAGGGCCTTTACAAAAACATGACGAGTCATTTCCGATTAGTAATTACCATGGAGCAAGTACCCAGCATATGTTAGCTGTTGTTGTTACCATCTGGATCATCACTGTCATCAGACATTTTACACGTTAATTTTGTGTAAGTGATTGGGCCAGGGTTGCCATACTTCCTGGGAGAACAGAATTTCACATCCCTGACACTTTACACTCCTTAGGAGCTGGATTGTAATAGTGGCCTCTGCTTGCCTTGTTGGAAATCTCTGCAAAGCTGAGCAGCATGGGAAGGGGCTGGGGGCCTGGTTGGGGAGTGTCATTAGGAACAACACGGACCACCTCCTGACCCACCACCATTCATTCACTTAGTGGAAGCATGAGAAATTGTCTTGGCTGCAAGCCAAGAGCCTGAATCCTGCTCCCTATGCTATGTTTGAGGTATTTTCTTCCTCTGTGGATGGTAAAGTACTGCAGAACTGCCAAGTAGAAACTACTACAATCACATTCCCTGGAGAGGAGGGGTGGCACTTGGCTGGCAAAAGGCTTAAATTGTTTATTAAAATAATATCTCTCACAAAATTAGAAGTTATATCGCATCCATCTGTTTACCAGTATGTTGTTGGAGGTCAGAAAAGAGTCTTGCTCATTTTAGAATTTCTAAGACCACTTTAAAAAATGTATCAAAACATTGTTGCCCAGCAGCTGTTAAAATTCCCAAATTCTGCAGAATTTTCTCAAGCCATATTTCCTATGTTTGTAGCCAACTCTGGCGTACCACTTAGTCTGTGGGAGGAACTCAGAACTGCAAAGGAAATTATACTAGTACCATGCTGGCCACTACATGTGGGATACAGGTAGGTTCAGGGCCTGTGACTGTACATGTTAAAGAATCCAGCCAGATGCTGGATTGTAGATTTTAAAATCTCTAAAGTTTTCAGCAGTCATTTGGAAGAGTAACTAATTATCTAAAATCTGGCAGGATATCACTGAGAGGAAGGGACTAAAAGGTTTTTGCTTAGGTGGAGAACAGTTTTCTTTGGTATTTATTCATTTAAAGCAATTGTGGTAAAGGCTTTCTTTTAAAAAGGTGGCTCTGTTCTGAAAGACAGTTATAGCGTGCATGTGCCTGATCAGACCTGTCATGCTTAAGCCCACACTCCTTCCTGTTCTTGACTCTGTGGTAAGGCAGGATGATGGGACAGGCTTGCGACATCGGGGAGGTATTGAGTGAGTAGACTGTTCCTCCAGCAGTGCTGCAGCCCATCTGGCCGTGGATTGTAGTACACTCAACTTCTGTTGGCTAAGCACGCTTTCCTTTAGCCATTTTCGATGTGAGCTGTTATACTGTCTGCCTCCTTCATAAATCTGGGGAGGAATCTACCATGATAATGTATCTATGATGCCACCAGTATTAGTGAGGAACATTGTGCAAAGAAGCCAAATTGTTGGAGTCCCAACAGAGCTCTAAGCTATCAGGTAGTCCAAATGTCACTCAGGATTGGCTTCTGTTAATTTTAGGTTAGTACCATCATGTGGTGATGAAAATATGAACACTTGTCTTTAATGTTTACCAGTCATCAACTGAGATAGCGTGAAATGACATTAAAAGAACAGTCATTCCTTTTCTCTGTCGTTCATTAAACAAAATTTTATGAAACTGCCTATTATATTCCAGGGAAGACTTGTCATCCATGCCAATAATGTCTTCAATTACAAGAATATATTAAAAATAAGGGAGATGTCTGTTATGGTGTAGGTTTTGTCAAACCAGGGCAAACCTGGTGGTTATGCCTCAGTACAGGGTAAGTGGTCCAGAGAGACAAGATCCAAGACAAAGCCAGAACAGTACATGTCTCCACCTTCAGCCTGAAATGCATGTGTGAATTGCAGAATTGTGTAATACAGACATTAGTGGAAGAGGAACTTCTGATTTTGATCAAATCCTTTCCGCTCTTTGGCCATAGTGTCTCCTCTGTCAAATGGGAGATTTAAACCAGGTGTCTTCTGGTATGGCTCCTTCCTTTGCAGTGTAGAAGGACTGGGCCAGCAAAAGGAGAGATCTGTTTGATAAGGCCCCTGCGACTGAAGGAGGTGCATATTGAAGAAAACAATTATGGTGGATGGGCTGGCATCCTCATGACAGCCCCCCCTCACCAGGTGTGTTCATGTCTGAAAAGGTCCATGTGTTGGACAGGTGATGGTTAAGGAGACAGATGGGGTAAGGCACCACTGTTGGATGGTCTGGACTGGCAATGAGGAAGTTGAACTCCACTGAGTATGAGAAGCTCTGGAATTGAAAGAGTGTAAGAATCACAGAAATAAATAAAGGCTAGAGTTTAAAGTATCTCCCTGATTGCTGGTCCTGAATAAAGGTCCTACCGTTGACAACACAGAGAGGTGGAGAAGGGGATGTACTTTTGACTGGGAGAATGCTAGTCACGACTGATCCTTGTCACTTAGGCTTGTAGTAGACAGGGCTTGTAAGGAAAGGAGAGCCTGTGTTCTTTGTGGTGGGTTAGGGCTTAGTTGCATACGTGGGAACCTGTGAACCCACGTCATCTGAATGTACAGCTGGCATTATTATTTAAATGATAGCTGCAGTTCCCATGTGGGACTCTTAGCCAAGGAAAGGGGTGTTTGAATAAAGGAAAAGACTGACAGTTATGATTATATAAAAATGACAAATGTTCATCTGTCAAAGAAAAAAAACGCCAAAATGAAAAGGCATATGTCACATTGGTGAAGATATGCACAACAATTACAACAGACAAAAGGCTGAAGTCTTTCCTTATGAAGAAATCCTATGAATCCATTCGAGACACAAAGGGCACAATCAGAAGATTTATAGCGCCTGCCACACCCACAATGAGTTTCCAGTTATGGAGAAACTGTTCTGTCTCGGTGGTACTGAAAAAATGTGGATTTAAACATTTAGGGGGCAAGGAAAAATAAAATAAACATTTAAACTTAGGATACCTTTTATTTTTTCTCTAAGCTTAATTAAAACAACAGAAACTGACCTATATCTCCCACCAAAACAAACAACTTCATAGCCATGGATGACAAGGATATGGTTAAATCTTAATTCTTAGAAGTTATAATGAGAATGTAAATTTGAGTACTGAAATCCTTTGGGGAAAAATAGAAAATATGAACACAGAATATCAAAATTATTTCATTGATGCACAAAGTCATTTGTGAATTCTTACTGAAAACTATAATTCTCCATCTACTTTTCATTTATTTACTCACTAATTCGTCTTATTCAACAGATGTTTATTGAGTGTGTGCCATCACCGCACTTAAGTGCCAAGGGGCACCCTGAACAACCAGACAGGGACCTGGAGGGGAGCTCAGTGATGCAGCCGTTGCCTACATGTGGGAAACACTGACTTCCATCTAGCACTGCCCATTCCCCAGAAAAAAGAAAAGAGAACAAAAGAGAAGGTGGGCAAACATGGTCCCTGCTCTCAGAGAGTGGGAGACATAGACATGAAACAAATGATTAATTACTTCAGAATTGTGAGAAGTGCCCCAGGTGAGAGAGGAGTGCAGCGTTCTAAGAAAATGTATAGCAGCAAGTGAACTGGAGCAACTACATAGCAGCAAGTGAACTGGGGATGTCCACAGACAAGAAAATGGCTCAGGAAATCTCAGTTCATTCACCTGAAGAATTATTACGAATCCACTTAAATGCTCTCTTAAAGAATGTGGACAATTACTAGTGATTTAATGCTAAGAAAACGCCGAAAATTGCAGATATTCTATGACTATAATCATGATATAGTAAAAATGTGAGCAGAGGAGGGCAGAGGAAAGAAAAATAGAAATCACCTTCCTACCCCTCCCAAATCTAAGCAGAAAATGTTTTTAAATTTCCTTCATAAGCCTGCATTAGTTTTATAAGGAAAGTAAATGGTAGCCATTTTTAAAATAATGTTTTACCAGGGCTGATTATTTCATTAGTCTCTTAATATCATGATTGTACTTCCTGGGAAAGGTAGCCTCAGCCCAGTCAACCCTCAGACTGAAAGACAGAGGTGATACATCAGGCATTGGCTTCTTGTTTTAAAAAAAATAATTTGCTGTTATAATATTCCCACAGAATCTATGGAACTCTTAGACCCATCAGTGTAGAGATATTTGGGTGACTTGCTCCCGTTTCTTTTCATTAAAAAACTGGATAGAACAGAAATTAATAATGACATATATTTGGAAATGATACTCTGGACTTTGGCCCTTTCTGGTCCTCCTTCAAAGTGAGTTGACGGAGAGGTTGGAGGAGGAATGTCTTCAGGTTCCTGAGGGACTGTAGTTCTAAATACTGGTAACTGAGAGCTCAGATCAGTTAGTGTCAGGTGTTACTTTCATTCAGGAGAGTCCATTGCTAGGCAGCCTCGTCCTAGAGCAGTTTCACTGCATGAAAGCACTATTCTTAGTTAATAATAAATTAATTTGATCAGAACATTTCAGTGCCCAACCAGTCTGGGCATGTTAGGCTATTCCAGAAACATTAGTGAGGTGCATAATCCCATTGTTGAAACCACATGCTATGTACATTATCTTGACAGTGTAAAGAATGTAGTTCACAGTTGAAAAGCTACTACTGTATTGACATTCTATGAGGCATAAAATGAGATATTTAGTCATTGATTTTAGAAAGAAAGGAATGGATGGGATTTTCTCCCTTTCCATTAATGGGCAATGAATAATTCACCTAATGTTACATTTCATGTAAAACAATGTCATTGTAAACATAGAGAAATATTTTCCTAAACTTTAGTAAAATGTTTATTGGCAATAGAGCTTTTCTTGTTCTACTTGATATTGGACTTCACAGATTATTCAGTTGGTCTTATTGCATTCCATTTGTTCTTTCTGCCATTTTGCCTCTAAGAACAGTGTTGAAGACTTTGACACATTTCAGAGCATTACACTAAATAAATCTGTCTTGCACATTCCACTGTGCTTTTTCTGGAATATTATAAATATTCAAATGTAGGCACACATGCAGATTCAAAATAAAGTTCAATACATGCAAATTCTGCATAAATTTTGTATTTATAACTTAGCAATAGTTTTGAACTTGTTATCCTATGATATAAATGTATCAAATATGAGCTCATGGGAATTACCGATAAATATATTTTTCTGATTAAGCTGTGGGCTCTTTTTCAGTCACAATTTAAGCTTCAATTCTGGGTTATATTGTAAGAGAGTAATTTGCACTTCATTTACTCTGAATTGTCAAGAATTGCATTCTTCCCCGATGTAAATGTCTGCAAAGTCTTCTTATTCAGTTTGATTGCTTTTTTAAATTTTACTAGCAGAAATGACCTAGTGAGCCTGCGAGAATTGGTCTCTACTCTCAGTGGATCACTTCCATTGCACTTTTCTGTAAGAACACAGAGCGATTGAAATGTGCAATGTATTGATTTACCTCAAGTGGATCAGACCTGTGTGCATCATTCCTTGCATGAAGTGCCTGTCTCCAAACTATGGTAATAAGGACAAGTCCTCAACAGAGTATCAGCTCATGGGGATTCTTGGGCTTTGGCTAACTTCCTAAAGGAGAATGAATGCAAGCAGAAAATTTTTAGAAATTGACTTGGGTGAGCTGTGGATGTAGCTCAGCAGCACAGTGCCTGTTTGGCAAGAGCAAGATTCTGAGTTCGATGCCCAGTACCTAAAAAGAAAAAAAAAAAGATAGCCTTGAAACACTTGGGCGAAACAGTGATCCTCAACAGCATACAGAGTGCTAAATAACTGAATGTTGTTACCAGTCAGGCAGGAATAAAGGGCAGTACCTGAGTGCAAGCAAAGAAGCCTTAGTAATCTGATGTATTTGGAAGTAGTACCAGTCTTTCACTGACTACATTGAATTTCTCAGTTTAATCTTTTATTTATTCATTTGGTACAGGTCTCGCCATGCAGCTCAGACTCATGGTGATCCTCCTGTCTCAGCATCCCCAGTGCTGGGATTGCAGGTGTGTACCATCATGCCTTGATTCAGTGGCCGGCTTGACACAACTGGGGTTCTGGCCCTGTGCACAGCATACAGTACTGGGGATTGAACCCCGGTCCTTGTGCTTGCCAGGCAGGCACTTAGACTGCTGAGCTATCTCCCCAGTCCTGAATTTCTCAGTTTAGAGGTTAGTGAAGAACCTCAAAACTTAGGTGAGAGAACTGGTATAAAGTGATGGTTCAGTCCCTGTAGCTTTTCCTGATCCTCTAGGAAGATCTATTGCTACTTTGGGGTATGTGCTGAGCCAGGCCCTGTGCAAGGAGCATAATATATGCTTGCTCATTTAATCCTCAGAAGAACTCACTAGAGGAGATTTTTTTCCTTTGTTTTGTATTTTTAGGGAAGGGTCTACATGGTGTTCAGGGTCTCAGTACCAGATTCATAGTGATCTGCCTGTTTACAGGCCTCCCAAGAGCTGGGATGACAGATGCGTGCCCAGTCTCAATTGCTCTCTCAGCATGCCCCGGGGGTGGGGCCAGCACGGCAGGCCTGGGTAGAGTAGATGTTTTAAAACCCATTTTAAGGTGAGAAACATAGACATGGATAAGATATATAACTAGCAAAAAATAAATAAAGATGTATAACCAGCCCAAATCTGCACAGCTAGGCAATATTGGAGTTGGCGCTTAAAACCAGTTGGGACAACTTGATTGTCTAGTACCTTTTAATATCTACTAAATTCTCAGACAAATTTGAAAAATCTTTCTTCATTTCTCTCTCTCTCTCTCTCTCTCTCTCTCTCTCTCTCTCTCTCTCTCTCTGTGCGCGTGCATGCATGCTCTCGCACCTGTGTGTGTGTAGCTGTGTCTCTACCAGATAAGTGGAATGAAGACATGAAGTGAATACCTGGAAACATTAAGCTCCATCATGTTAACTGATTTTTAAAAAGCACCTTTTAAAAAGTCTGGTAAAATTTCACTCTTTCAAGTGAGCTCTGCGTGTACTTCTCCCTGTTAAATAATTAGTTACCCAAGATTTCAAATAATTTTAAGACTGATTTACATAGAAGAACGATATTTTAGTGACAATAAATAAAGAACCTGGACCTACTGGCATGTTCTTGTAGTCCAGGACTCAGGAGATGGTTGTAGAAGGATTACTTGAGCTCAGGAGTTCTAGATCTGCCTGGGAAATATAGCGAGACCTCAGCTCAAAAGACAAAAACAAAAACAAAAAGAGGAGGGAGCTATGTTAGGAGAAATATTCTTTTTGTCTAGATAAAGAAAATAAGATCTTAACTGCATTTTAATTTCTGTCCCATTTGAACTGAAGACGTAGTGCGCACAATGTGCAATATTTATCAAGTCCTAGACATCTTGTTTCTCCTGGAATGTTGGTTCATTAGCAGTGTCAGTTGCACTGGTTTATAGACCTGGTTCTATAAACAAACATTGTTTTTCCCTGCATTAGCTGTGCAGACATAGCCTTTGGGAAGCAGTGTAAATGAGTTCATCCAGGGCAGCTCATGCAATCTAGGGGCAGAGGAGCCAGCAAAAGGTACTTTTTCTCTGCCAGGGAATTAGAAGGTATACTGCCAGGGAACATGGGATCCGGGGGAGGAGGGGAAAAGGAGAGAGAGGTAACAGGGACAATGTTAATCAAAGTGAGTTATACGGATATACCCAGAGACCAAAATGAATCTCATTTTTCTGCATCAGTAACATGTACCAATAAAAAACATACACTCTCTCAAAACCAAGTGAGGTTTTGAGCATAAATCCTGAAGTCTGTTTTTTTTTTTTTTTTTTATCTCAGGGGCTCATGATGGAGATAATAGGAATTCAATTTGTTGTTGAAATAGCCAAGAAAGGGTAGCAGATTCCCCAGAGGAATGACAGTTCTCTTCACTTGGAAGAAGCAGCTTTAGAAAAGTTTCCTTAAAGGGAATACGCAAATTAACCACGGTGGGGGCCAGGGAGATGGCTCAGTGGATTAAGCACTTCCCTGGCAAGCGCAAGGGCCTGAGTTCAATCCCTGGTTCTGCAAACAAACAAACAAAAAACAAATTAGCCACGGAAGGCTAGCAGATTTGTGTGGGCAGCAAGGAAATTAGATTGAGGTTTTGGAAGAATGGTCAAAAAACACCAAGTATGACCAGAGGTCACTGTGACCTTGGACTGCTGGCAGCCACTTACGCAGATGCTTCATGGCTAAGACCTTACTTAAGTGAATGATTAACTAACAAAATATTTTGAAGGTTGGTAAACACTTTGAGCCTATTTGTCAGATACTCTAGAGGCAAAAATACTATTTTTTTGTGACTGATTTTGTTCAAAACAGTGTAGTATTTTCTAAGAGTGTAATAAGATGCTTTCAAGTCATTAAAGCAGTGTGGAAATGAAGCACATTGGGGTGAACTTACGTGTGGTAGGCTATGTATGAAAAATTATTTCAATAAAATTTTAATGGACAGAAATGATTTTATATACAAACACAGAAGATTAATGAAAGACTGGAATAAGAATATGAAACTAAAGTAAAATTTTCTTTTCAAAAATTGCATTATTGCACAAAAATTGGTTTGTGCCTGTTTTTCCTTTGAATTAAGGATCCATGCTTAGCATCTACCACCCTCTGTTTATTCTTTGTGACTTGGAAGCTAAGCAAAAAATGAAAAGAAAATATGAGAAAGATCATTTTAACATTAGGATAACATTTTACAATCTTCTGGCAGCTTTTGTATTTATCACCATATGGATGTACATTAAATCTGCATCTCCCTCTCATTTATGTGTTTATGAAGTTATAAAGATATACACATGCTCACACAAAATAATTAAGCAAGTTATATGTGCTTGACAATGTTTGGTGACTTAATGCCAATTAGATGGGTTAAAAAAAAACCTTGCCTTCCTAATCCAATTGCTTTCATTCCAATTGGTTTATGCACGTAAGGATAGAATCCATTTAAAGTGCAAAAATTTGCATACATGCAGCCTTGACTGAGACTTCTATTTATTCCAGATGGTCCTGAAAAATTATTAGTGAGGGGTTTAGAGACATGGATGGCATGAGATCCATTTAGAATGAGACTGAAATCACACAATTTGGTTATAATCATTTCTTCTGCATGGGAAGGAGTGTGATATTGATATGGGGAGAGCCAAAGGTACGTAGCGTAGCTAGACTGTTTAATCCAGCTCCTCTGTTCTGCGTGGGTCTGACTCCTAGGATGGAGTAATTTCTAGTTAAGAGAGAGATTATCTGGAGGTCCTGTATGCCAAGATGGAAAAAAGCACACCACAAAGCCCATAGCAAGTACACCTTCTCTGAGTTGTATTCCTTGGTGATATCTGTATTTGGCTTACAACAAGAAACCTAGGAGGAAGGAAAAAGACATTCTCCCAAAACTTTAAAGAGTTAGACATACTGAAGACGTGGTAGGCATTTCAGTTCAAATGTCAGAAGTTACAGTGGGTCTGAGGAAAAGGAATGCAACAGGGTAAAAAATAAATTTTTGCCACAATGAAAGAGCAGACTGCTTCTTAGTGACTTTGACTTTTCCATCCTGGATGTAGCCATCATTTTACTGCACTTGCGAGAGCTGATGATACTTGGGGACCATCGTAGCACCCACATCTGATTTAGGGCACTTGAAAGAGACAGCAAACCAGTGCAAATGGTGATAGCTTTAGTGGTGAGAACCTTGGAAGTTAGGGTCCCTGATGGCTTTCAGCTTGGATTTCAGGGTTACCCTGGTTCTACTGGTTTGGAGTACCTTTTGTGATTCAGCATAATTTTCCAGAGATTCATTCATAATATTGTGTGGAGGACCAGTTCATTCTTTCTTATTTCTGAACTGTATTCTGTGATAGGTATGTATCACAGTTTGCTTAACCATTTTCCTCTTAAAGGACATATGGACTAATTCTAGTATGGACAGAGCTGCTACAATCATTTGTGTAATGGCTTTTGTGGAAGAATAAGTCTTCATTTATTTAGGATAAATGCTCATGGATTCACTTGCTGGTTTATTTGGTAGTTACACATTTAGTTTTATAAGAAACTGCAAACTGTTTTCCAGCATGGCTATCTGCCATTTCACATTCCTGCCCTCAGTATGTGATCATTCTCTTTTCATCTTGGCAAGCAATTTGTATGGTACTATTAAAATTT
>NW_004524639.1:3159424-3203417 GCF_000260255.1 Octodon degus
TCTAAGAATTCTTTGCTTAGCTCTACATCTTGAAAATTTTCTCTTATGATTTTTTTCTAAAAGTTTTGACTTTTATGTTTAAGTCTATAGTACAGTGGAAAGGTGTATTTTTATTAAATGATTTCATGCACTGTGATGCCTACTAGTTAAAAGTGTGCAGGCAATACAGTGGTTTTGAATATACACAGAAAATCATGCACACATCACCTCTGTCAAATGCATATTTTCTTTTTTTTTTTGGCAGAACTGGGGATTGGACTCAGGCCGTTGCGCTTGCCAGGCAAGTACTTATTCTACTGAGCCATCTCCCTGGCTCCTCAAATGCCTATTTTCATCACTACATAAAGTCATACCCATTAGCAGTCACTGCCTGGTTTTCTTTTGCCTCCCCCCCAAATTTTAAAAACCACTCACATACTTTGGCTCTGAATTTGCCTATCCTAGAGTTCTCTTTTCTGATTTTTTAAAGAGAGTATAACATAGTAAAAAATTGCAAATGATACCAAATTTCATTAAACAAAATAATAGGAATTCCATAATGTGTGTTGTATTGCATAATGTCACCTTCAAATTAGATTACCAGATATAAGCATGTAGAATTGGTAAATAAAAAAGCTACAGGAAATTAAAAAGTGGAAGAAAAAATTAAATATTAACTGCTCCTTTCAGTAGGCCAGCAGAAACCAGCAGTACAATTATCTAAGCTATCTTACACATTTATACATAAATATACCTTTTCTTTCTTTTGTCCATTTCCTCATCCCAGTTGTTCCTTCCCTTTGAACAGATGCTTTATCTTTCATAGTATATATTATACTTTTCAGATTTTATTTACTCTTTTAGCTTCTTACACTAGTGAGACAATATGATGTTTATACATGCATGCCTCATTTATTTCACTTATGAGTATGTTCTTCAGTTACATCCATTTACCTGTAAAAGCCTTCAGTTTATCTTTTTATAGATGAATAATACTTCATTGAATAAAAATACACATCTTTTTTATCCATTCCTCAGTTGATGGGCATCTGGGTTGTTTCCAGGATTTAGCTATGACACACTATGCTGCTATAAAAATGGGTACACATATATCTCTGTGGTATATCGTTTTCAGTTCTTCTGGAAAAATATGCAGAAGGGGAATAGCTGGCTTAAATGGGACCTCCAAACCTAACTTATTAAGGAATCTCCACACAGATTCCCACAGTGGCTGCAACAGTCTGCACTTCCACCAACAGTGGAGAAGGGCTCCTTTTTCCCCACAGCCCCTCCAGCATTTGTTGTTGATTGACTTCTTGATGATAGACATTCTTTCTAGGGTGAGATGGCATCGCAGTGTTGTTTTAATTCACAATTCTTGAATGACCAATGAGTTGAACATTTTTTTCATGTGTTTATGTGCCATTTATATTTTTTCATCTGTGAGGTATATGTTCATCTCAAATGAACATTTGTGGAGTGGGTCTTTGAATTTTGGGATCTGATTTTTTAAAATTCTTCATATGTCTAGATAGAAGTCCTTTGTCTAAGGGACAGGTGGCTACAATTTGTGGGACTTTATTTTTTTCACTCTATTGGTGATTTCTTTCTTTCTTTTTTTTTTTAGAACAATAAACACCTTTATTACATGAGTTAAGCCAGGAGGGAAGGTTTATTTGCTTTTCTGTGCCTTGATTTTCCTCAAACTCCAGCTCTTTGTCCTCTAGCACATAGCCATCTGCTCAGCCACACTGGCCTGGTCTTGATACAATGCAGGCAAGAAGCTTACCCTGCTGGAACTGCTCTTCCAGAAGACTGCTGATCTTGGAGTTCTTTTTCCTTTCATCATACTTCTTTTGAAATTTCTTTGATCGTTTTTTTGTTTAAAATCTCCTCCTCCTCAGGAATCAGCTTGGCCCCCTTTCTTTGGCCCAGGGGCAGAACATAGTGGGAATGTACCACTGTCAGTACAGCATGCTGTCAATGAGCACAATGCAGTTCTTCACCAAGGTCTTGGTGCGGACCAGCTCATTATTGGATGCATCGTAAACAACACCAATGATCCTTGTTTTTCGAGTACAACACTCAGAGCCCCAGGAGAAGTTTCCCACATCTAGCCGCAGGGCTCGGTACTTCTTGTTGCCTCCTCGAACTCGGACTGTGTGTATGCGGCGGGCACCAATCTTAGTGTTGGCAGCAGGGCACCCCAACTCTTACTGACGCTTCTTGTGGTAGGGCTTTCTTTTGCCCCCGGTCTTGCGGCGCTTGTGCCAATTGTCCCGAGAGATGCCCATTGCTTGGAACTGGCTGGAAAGAGGACACGCTGGTGATTTCTTTTGATGTGTGGAAACTTTTCAAAAAGATGAGATCCCAATTGTTGATTGTTTGAAGTATTTCCCGTGCAGTTTGGTTTTTGTTTATGAACTCTCTACCTACCCCTATGTCTTTAAGATTTCTACCTACTTTCTCTTCCAGAAGATTTAGTGTTTGTTTTTTTTTTTGTTTGTTTGTTTGAGGCAGGGTCTCACTATGCAGTTTAGGCTGGCTGTGTGCTCACTTTTGTAGCCCCCAGGATGATCTTGAACTTCAGTGATCCTCCTGTCTCATTCTCCTGAATGCTGGCATTACAGGTATGTGCCGCGAAGCTCAGTTCCAGGGTGGCATGACCTGCTGGTCTGGGGATCGAACTTGGGACCGTGTGCTTGCCAGGTAGGTACTTATGTATCTGAGCTATCTCCCCAGCCCTAGTATTTCAGTTTTAATATTTAAATCTTTGGATCCATTTTGACTGTAGTTTTGTGCATGGTGATAGACATGGGTCTAATTTTAGCCTTCAGTATGTGGAAAGCCAATTTTTCCAGCACCATTTATTAAAGAGGCTATATTTCTTCTAGTGAACATATTTGGCCCCTTTCTCAAAGATATGGTGTCTGAGTGTGTTTGTAGTTGTGTCTGCATCTTTTAATCTGTTCCAATGATTCTCAGGTCTGTCTATTTTTTTTCCTGGTACCATGCTGATTTTAGAATTTTCATATACATAGAGCAAACAATATTAACCTTTTGTACCTGGTTTCTTTTACTACTGTAGGGCCAGGGAGATAGCTCAGTGGAATAAGCGCTTGTCTGGCAAGCGCAAGAGCCCCAGTTCAATCCCTGGTTCCACAAAAAAGAAATAAAAAAATTACAACCAAAAAAAGGGTATCTTTTACTACTGTAATATTTTGAGTTTCAGTCATTTTGTGTCATTCAACAGAACTTCATGACTTTTTTTTTTTTTGCAGTACTATAGATTGAATCCAGGGGAACTCTATCAGTGAGGTACAAACACATCCCTTTTTATATATTTATGTTTATTTTAAGATGGTCTGGTTAAGTGGGCCAGGCTGCCCTTGAATTTGTAATCCTTCTGCCTCAGTCTCCTCAGTAGTGGAGGATGCAGGTGTGTACCATTGCCACATGTGCTTCATTACTTTTTGTGGCCAAATAATATCCTGCTATATAGATGTAACAAATTTGCCCATTTATCAGTTGGTAGATATTTGCATTGCATCCAATTTTCATTTAATTTTATTTTTCTGTACTGGGGATTGAACTTGGGACCTTGTACTTGCAAGGTAGGTGCTTATGCTGCTGAGCTGCTGAATTTTTATGGTTGTGAATAATGCCACTATGAACATCTATGCACCAGTTTTTTAAAGATATATTTTCTTTTCTTTTCTTTTCTTTTCTTTTTTTTTGTATTTTTAGGGAAGGGTCTTCAGGGTGTTCAGGGTTTCACTGAAAGATTGGACTTGTAGTGATTCTCCTGTTTACAGCCTTCCAATTTCTGAGATTACAGGTGTGTGCCACCATGCCCAGTATCTTAAGATCTATTTTCAGTGGTATTTTGTATATATCTAAGACTGAAATTCCTGGATCATATGGTAAGTCTATGTCTAGCATTTTGAGAAGCTGTTAGATTGTTTTCCAAAGCAGCTGAATCATTTTACATTCTTTATAGCAGCATATGAGGTTTCTGATTTTTCCAAATCATCATTACTTATTATCTGCCTTTGTTTTAATTATAGTTAAATACACATTATATAAAGTTTATCATTCTTTGTTTTAATTGTGGTGGAGTTCACATAACATAAAGTTTATCATTAGGGACAGTTAGTATATTCTGTCTTGTGCAACCATCACTGCTATCTAGTTCCTGAATATTGTTATATCCCTAAAGTAAACCCCATACCCATTAAGCACTCACTTCCAATTATCCTGTCTCTATAGGCCCTGGAAACCACTAATTTGTAGTCTGTCTCTATGAATTTGCCAACTCTGGATAATTCATAGAAATGCAGTTACACAATACATGGCCATTTGTGTCTAGTTTCTCTCACTTATTATCTTTGATTATAGCTGCCTTATGAGCATGCAATAGTAGTACAGTGAGGGTTTGAGTTGTGTTTTCCTGATGGCAAATTATGTTTAATATTTTTTCATATGCTTATTTTCTGCTCAGATATCTTCTTTGGAGAAATACCTATTGAAGTGCTTTGCCACTTAAATTTTTTTGGTATTTGTTTAGTCTTCTTTATATATTCTAGATATAAATCCCTTATACTACATATGCTTTGCAAATATTTTTCTTCCATTTAATGATTTTTGTATCATTTTACTGAAGATGTCCTTTGGAGCACAAGCAATTTAAATATTGAAGTCCAATGTAACATTATTTTTGTTTTGAGGATTTGTGTAACCTTATTTAGATTATCCAAATATCTTCTAAGAGTTTTGGTTTTAGTTTATACATTAAGGTGATTTTGAATTTAACTTTTTGCATATTGTGAGAAAGGCATCAAGTTTGCTTATTTTTAATATGGATATAAATTGTCACAGCATTGTTTGTCAAGTAGATAATTTTCTTTATTTAAATGTCTTAGTACATTTGTTAAAAAATAAACAATGATAGATTTATTTCTAGAATCTTATTTCTGTTATACCAGTCTATAGAACTGTCTTTATACAAATGCCATACATTATTGATTACTGTTGTTTTGTAGTGAGTTTTGAAACCAGGAAGTATGAAGTGTTCATTTTTCTTATTCTTGCAGATCATTTTGGCTTCTCCAGGTACCTTGAACTTCATTATGAATTCTAAGATCAGCTTATCAATAGCTGCAAAGAAATCAGGTGTGATATTATTAGACTCATATTGAATCTGTGTACCAATTTAGGGGGAATATTGTCCTATGCACAATATTAAGTCTTTCAATTTATGAACATGAGCCATCTTTCCATTTGTTTAGGTTGTCTCTAATATTTTTAGTGATGGTTGAAGATTTTAGGTTATATGTTTTGCACTTAAATATATTCATAAATATTTTACTTTTGATTATATGGTGAAATTATTTTCTTAATTTTATTTTTGGATCATTCATTGCTAGAGTACAAATAGTTGATTTTTAACTACTGACCTTGTTGAATTTATTTTTATATTTTTGCTTCTAGTAGGTGCTTATTGTAATCCTTAAGACTTTCTATATAGATCATGCTATCTGTAAATGGGTAGCTTTACTCCTTCCTATGCTGTGTGAATGCTTTTTCCTTTTTGCTGCCCAACTTCCTCTGCTTGAATCTCCAGTGCAACGTAGAATACAAGTTATACATTAGGAACCCAGTGATATAATTGTACCTATATTATTTTGTAGTGGGAAATGCCCCATCTGCCATCAGCCAGTATACTTCAGTTCTTTAGTTTCCCAGGACATAGTTCCTGTTTCAGTTCTGGTTGCTTCTGTCTCTTGGGAATAGCTAGTCACTGTGATGTGCAGCTGGCCACTCTGATGCACCTTGTATAAACCAATCCTCAATTGACAAGCCATTCTGCCTCAGTACTTCCTGTTGCTTATCCCATGTAAGTCCTAGACCACCAGAGACCAGGGCTTGATATTCTGGGAATGATCTTGATCAGTGACAGTCAGTGTGCCTAAATTTGCCTCCAAATCCTGGGTGCTGTTTCAGTGCTTCTGCTTGCCTTTGTAGTTTTAAGGTTGCTTTCTAAAGTCTTTTAAGAGAAAAACAAGAAGGAATACATTTTTGTTTTGTTTGATTTCATTTTTTGAGACAGGGTTTTACTATGGAATACAGGTCAGTTTTAAACTCATTGCATAGCCTGGGTTGGACTCCAACTTGTAACATCCTGCCTCAGCCTCTTGAGTGCTGGGGCTACAGGCATTTGCTGAAATGTGCTATGACACTTTTCTGAAATATACATTTTAATCTCTTTTTATATTAGAAAATTGCCTTTATTTGAGCTGGGGTTTTCTTATGAATCTGAGTCACCACCTACCCTTAAATTCTCTCTCTCTCTCTCTCTCTCTCTCTCTCTCTCTCTCTCTCTCTCTCTCTTCTTTCTTTTCATGGAACTGGGGATTGAACTCAGGCCCTTGCACTTGCCTGAGAAGCACTTATTCCACTGAGCCATCTCCCCGGGCCCCTTACTTTGTTATAGCTTGAAGATTATATTTTCTTGGAATGCTGGATTGCCAGCAAGGAGTCCTCGAAGTTTTCCTATGTCTGTGAATGTTTTCATGGCATTTTCATTGTTGAAAGACACTTTTACTGGATATATGATTCTTGGTTAAGAATTTGTTGTTTTTTTAGCAGTTGGATGTCATCCTGCAGCATTGTGTCCTCTCTTTGATCTGATGAGACATGAACTATTAATGTTTTGCAGGCTCCCATGTGGATGAGTAGTTTTGCTCTTGCTTCTTTCAAGTTTTTCTTGCTTTTTCCTTTTAATAGTCTTAGTATAATAAGTCTGTGTAAGGATCTCTTTTTAGTTATCTTACTCAGAGGGCATTCTTGAGTATGTAGATTAGCATTTTTTTCTTCAGATTTGAAAATCTTTCATCTACTTTTTCTTTGAGAAAATATTCTGCCCCCTTCTTCTGGCATTTTACAATTATTTGTATATTGGTGTGCCTTATGATGTCCCACATTTTCTCTGAGGTTCTTTTATTTTTTTCACATTTTTCTCATTGTTCAGATTGTATGCCTGTTGAAATATCCTCAACTTTGTTGATTATTCTGCCAGCTCAAGTCCTTTGCTGAAGCCTTGTGGTAAATTTGTTGCTTTAATTATTATTTATTTTAACTTTATAATTTTAATGTGGCTCACTTTTATCTGTCTCTTTATTTTTACTCTTGGAATAACATTACCATACCTTCTTTTACTTCTTTAAGCATGATTTCCTTCATTTTCATAATTGCTGCTTTGAATTCTTTGGTAAATTTGACCCCTGGACCTTCACACAGGTAACTCCTATTGTCTGCTTTTTCTTTGGTATATGAGCCACACTTCTGCCTGTCTTTTCACATTTCAGTTTTCTTTGGAAATCAGAGATTTTAGGTAATATATTGTTGCAACTCTGTATACTGATTCCCCTGTGCCTCACTTGGTGTGCTTTTGTTTCTTTTCACTTATTTGTTCTGTGACTTGCCTGGATTATTTTACTAAAGGCTGTTTCTCTCCAGTGTGAAACACCTGATGTTGGGGAGGCTCAGTATTGGGCATGTGTATAGTCACCCTGGGGTGATAGTGGCTTTCAAAGGGCTTTGATTGTCTCTTTCATTGATATTTGTGTCACTGTGTCTGCCTGTGCTGTTATCACACCCAACTGTCAGGCTCCACTAATTGCTGGCTTATTGCACTATTATTTTTCACAGTATTTTGGGGCACTTATTGCTCTACTATCTGATTCAATTCGTTTGGGCCCCTTTATGGAGTGCTTTGAGGTCAGTCTTTGATATTTATTTTGACTCCAGGAGGCTTCTTCTTTTCTAGTTATCTCTGGTAAAGGGTAAAGTAGCTCGCCTATGGTTTAGCTCATTTCTCTCATACACCTTGAATCCTTACCACCACAATTTTCTTCTCTCTCTCTCTCTCTCTCTCTCTCTCTCTCTCTCTCTCTCTCTCTCTCTCTCTCTCTCTCTCTCCTTGAGTGTGCCTTTAGGCTTCAAATGCCCCTTATGTTATTACTAAAAGGCAGTTCCCTTCCTGGGGACAACGCGCTCGGGCCCCCCTCCTGTCCCTCTCTTGGACAGGATCTTTCTTTCCCTCCAGTAAATCTATTCTGCTCATAAAAAAATAAATAAAAGGCATTTCCTTTGGGAAAAGCTTCAGATCTTTCTGTGTTTGTGGCTAGGCTTTCACCCATGTCGCAGTATCTGAGCCATTGCTGGATAGTTAGGGGTGAGGATTGTGACCCAGTTCTTTCAGACTTACAATCCTTTTTGAATAGGGCACACATGGAGTCAGTGTTTTCTGACCTTCTTAGTTTATCTGTCCTACTGTGGAGTGTCTTTACTAACAGAGTGCTGGAATGCATAATTGGGGATTCAGGGTGGAATTTTGCCCTCTGAGTGGGAAAGGGAGCCCCTGACTTTTGATTGCCCTCCTCTACAGGTTGAAAAAGTCTACCTAGATTGTTTTAAGAACTGAGATCTGGGAGACACCAGGCTCTGTTAGCCTTTCTCTTTTGTTTGAAGAGATATGAGACAATCTGTTGCTATGCTGTTCTTTATGTTTTTATGAAACTCTATTGTTTCAGCTTGCCCTAAGATAGCTTGCCCTCTTCTTACCACCTTGTTATTCAACCTCTAGCAGCCTGAGCCATTTGCAAGGTTTACTCCTATACTTCTTGGAAAGGAAAATAGATAAATTTGTCTATGCCATCTTTTGTAAACTGGAAATGTATATGCACATTTTTATGTGGGTGTAAGTTTTCATTTCTCTGGAATCAATGCCCTGGAGTAAAACTTCTGAGGCATTTGGTAATTACATATTTAATTGTATAAGAAATGGCTAATCTGTTCTGCAAATAACTGTGCCATGTAGCGCTAAACATTTCCCTCACATTAATGGTGTTTTCCAAATTTAGAGGTTTGCTTTTCATTTTCAGTTAGTTCAGTGTATTTTATGATTTCTCTTGAGACTTCCTTTTAACCCATTGACAATTTAGATGTACACTTGAAAATAATTCTTCTGTTATTGGTTGGAGTTGATTAGACCTTATTATTAGGTAAATGGTTGGGTCTTGTTGGTTAATGATGGTGTTGGGGAGACTTTTCATACCCTGTGGTTTTCTGTTTAGTTTTTCTGTCAGTATTTGAGAGATCTCCAACTGTAAATATGCATCTGTTTGTTACTACTCTCAGTTCTATCAGTTTTCATTTTATATTTTGCAATTCTATTGTTTCAGATTTGGGATTGCTATCTGTTCTCAGTTAATTCATCATCTTATCATTAAGTAATGTTTCCCTTTGTTCTTAGTAATTGGCAGGCTCCAAAGTCTACATTATCTAATATTAATGTTGCCACTTGCTTGATTTTGATCCATGTTTCAATAGTATATCTTTATCTGTCAGTGTTGTTTTAAGCTTCTGTTATAACAAAATTTTTATCTACACTTAGTTGGAGGAATTTAGAGAAATAGATACATATATATTTAATCATACTCACAACTGGAAATTTGCTTCATCAATTTCTCTTTGCTCAAGTGATCTTGGTTGGCCATTTAAGCCTCTGAGGCTGTGTGGTGAACACACCTCATTTTAGCTCAATAATCTGATATTACCAAGTCAAATTCTCAGTACATCAAGGGCTGAAATAGCCCCATTTTCTTTATTTCTACAGATCAGATTATTTTTAAAGAAAGAGAATATTTAGTTTTAACTGGTACATAAAACATAGGCTGGTAAGTATTTATGGGATACCATGTGATGTTTCAATAGGAATATATATTTTGTGCTATTTAAATCTATCTTCATATTTATTATTTCTTTATAATAAATACCTTCAAAATATTTTCTTCCAGGTTTTTTTAAGCAAAATGTACATAGATTTTATCTTTAGTCACTTGATCTTAGCTGTGCAATAGCATGTAAGAAATTTTTATTCCTATCTCAGTATAATTTAACCACTGATCAATTTCTCCTCATTACTCCTTCCTACTTTGCCCAGCCTCTGGTATTTTATTTCTACTTTTGAATTCTATGAGAATAAGACTTTATCTTCTGCATGTGAAAAAGATTACGCAGTACTATAATCATCTTTGTGCTTGGATGATCTTACTTAATATAATGATCTCCAGTGCTAACAATGTTGTCACAAACAATAGGATTTTCTTTTGTCTGGTTGAATACTATTCCATTGTGTATGTGCATCACATTTTATTTATTTATTTATCAATTGATGGATCCTTAGGTGTTTCCTTTTGGGGGTCTACTGTGAATAACTGCGCTGAATCTATGAATGCAGAGACATCTTGACATACTAACTTCATATCCAGCTGTGGGATTTCACCCTCACTTTTGCCATTGTAGGTATTTAGTTTGTACACTTGGGATGGTGTATGATTGGGAATTCTCTGTTGCTACAAACTCAGCATGTACAGAATGGACAATTACCTATAGAAAAGGTTTGACACTAAGATATAGACTCAGTAACATGGTCTATTTGATTTTCTTCCTCTTTTTTAATATTTAAAAGGGAAACCCCATAAAAACAATGATACACAATTGTAAAACAAAATAATAGGACTTTTTTTTTTTTTTTTTTTTTTTACCGGGGATCAAACTCAAGACCTCCTCTTGTCAGGCAGGGATAGAAGGATATTAACAATGGTTAATATATTACATATTATCTTCAAAGTAGTGTTCAGATTACAAAACACAGGCATTCAGTATTGATCAATATGGGCTGGCCAGATAGCTCAGCAGACCAAAGTGCTTGCTTAGGCAGAGTGCAGCGGCCGGGGTTTGATCCCTGGTGTGCTGTGCTGGCCCCGCCCCCGGAGCACGCTGAGATGGCAATTGGGACTGGGTGTGGTGGTGCATACCCATAATCCCAGTGCTTGGGAGGCTGAAAACAGGAGGATCACTACGAGTCTGATCTATGTAGTGAGACCTGAACACCCTGTAAACCCTGTACCATAAAAAAGAAAAAACCAAAATTGATTAATATAAGCACAAATCATCTTTCTTAATGAACTAAAAGAAATTAGTACTATAACTATCTTAACTAATATACTTTTTCCTTTCTTCATTTCTCCTTTTCCCCATCTTAGTTGTTCTTTACTTTTGAGCGCTTTCTTTCCCTTTCACAATATCTGTTGTAGATTTTGGATCTTATTTATTCTTTCAGTTTCTTATACGAGGGATACAATATGAGGTATACACACGTAAGCCTGATTTATTTCAGTTATCAGTATGGCCTGTAGTTGTGTGCATTTACCTGTAAGGTCCTGAACTTCACCCTTCTTTATGGCTGAATAGTACTCCATTGTCTAAAAAGGCCACATCTTTCTTTCCATTATTCAGTTGATGGACCTGTTTCAGTTGTTGCCAAGATTTAGTTATTACAAATTATGCTGTTATAAACATGGATGCACATATATCACTCTGGTATGATATTTCCATTTCTTTTGGAAAAATACCCAGAAAGGGAGTAGCTGGGTCAAATAGGACCTCCAAATCTAGTTTTTCCCAGGAATCTCCACACTGATTTCCACAGTGTTTGTACTAGTCTACACACCCACTAGTAGTGGAGAAGGGTTTGTTTTCATCCACAACCCTGCCAACATTTGTAATTCGTTGATTTTTTGATGATAGCCATTCTTTCTGGGGTAAGATGGAATTTCAGTGTTGTTTTAATTTGCATTTCTTGAATAACCAATCAGGTTGAACATTTTTTTTCATACATTCATTTTCCACTTGTATTTTTCTTGTGAGAAGTATGATTTCCTCTCAGATGTGCTTTTTTTGGATTGGGTCTTTGAATTTGGAAGGTCTGATTTTTAAAAATTCTTTATATGTTGTAGATAGAAGTCCTTTGTCTGGGGTACAATTGGCTAAAATTTCCCCCCAATCTGTGGATTTTCTTTTCACTGAGTTGGTGATTTCTCTTGATGTGGAAAACTTTTCAATAAGATGAGATCTAACTTGCTGATTCTTTGAGGAACTTCCCATGCAGTTTTGTTTTTGTTCATGAATTCTCTGCCTATTCTCACAGTCTTCGTGGTTTCTACTTACTTTCTCATCCAGTAGACTCAGTGTTTTTGTTTTGATATTCACAACTTTGATTCATTTTGAATTCAGTTTAGTGCATGGTGGTAGACATGGTTCTCGTTTAGTCTTTGGCGTGTGGAAAGCCAGTTGTTCCAGTAATGTGGGCTATTTTGAATAAATTGGAATCTTTGCATTAAGTAATTGGTTCGGTGCCTTTTATTGTGCCAGAGCCTGTGTAGGTTTCTGCAGTTGCAGATCTGCAGGGCCAGAGGCACTGACTTTCAAAGATTCTTAGACCAGTGAGGGCGGACAGAAGAGCAAATAGGATACTTAGCACTATGATCAAGCTAGCTATGCAGATGAAGCGAGGGGCTTCTCAAGTAGGGGAAGCTGTGCTTATAGAGGTGATATCTGAACTGCAACACTGCGTTAGTCAAGTTTCCCATTCCTGGGACCTTATACCTGATATCCAAACTTACAAGAGGAAAGATTTAGTCCGGGTCAGAGTTTCAGAGGTTTTGGTTCAAGATCAGCTGGCATCAAGATGGAAATATCACAGCAGGAGGCTGTGGCAGAACCAAGATGATCAGGGCATACCGGCCAGGAAAAAGCCAGGGAGGAAGAGGCTGGGGCCCAGTTATAGTTTGGAAGACCCACATCCTCACGACCCACCTGGACACACCCACTTCACTAATCTTCCAGGTGTCTATCAAGCCAATTAAATTGACAATACAACTTAACTGTCACTGTCCCCCAGAATCTGTAGGCAGGAAAGAAACAGGATGACCTTAAGGAGCAGCACCAGTGCAGAGGGTTTAGCTGCAGGAGGAATTATGGCTTGTATTCAGAGCCCAGGATGAGATCTGGGAACTGAAAATTGGATAGGAACCAGAACACATAGAACCTTGTAGGGCAAGCAACATGCTTTGAACTTTATCTTGAAAGCAGTGAGAAGGCATTGAAACTCATAAATGAGAGAAGTAATGTAATTTGATTTTTTAAGAAATAAGATTGTTTCAAGAAGGGACTAGAAGAGGCAAGAATATAGTGGGGGACCCCGTTACAACAGTCTGAGTGAGCTGTGGGAAAGCAGAGATGATGGACTCAGGAAATATTTAAGATAAGGAATGGAAAGAAAGGAGTGATCAAAAGGTTTGATTGTGGGTGCGCAAGTGAGGGAGCACACAAATTCCACCAAGGTTTCTGCCTTGAGAAAGCTCGCAGCAAAGCTGTGTTAAGCAGGCATACAGCATTTGTATGTGTGGACTTTGAGGAGACTGTGGAATCACCATGTTGAGGTGCTCAAGGGCAGAAGATATGTGGGTGGAGGCTCAGGACTGCAGATAAAGACTGAAGTTCCAGAGGTGCTTTATTTCACTTAAATAAAATGATCTCACTTAAAATAATTTATAAATACACAAGAAAATCTTAGTTGATTTATAGGGACACGTTGGCCTTGGTAGTTGCTGAGAAATAAAGTCAGGGAGACGAACCAAAACGATAACAGAAAGAATGGGAAGAGGCTGTTCCTGATCAAATGGGATGTTCAACCTTAGGATGGGTCAACAGCAAAAATCAGTGCAGAATAGCATGAAGCCCTTTCATACCTAAGTCCAGCAACAGGACCCAAAGTGATGGAAACAAACAAGGTGCACCCCTTGGGGTTCAAATTGGATACTCACCACCCATAATCACTGCAGATGTCAAGGCCAAGAGTATTGGTGAATAAATTCTTATTCTTATCATGAGGTTTGCTGACTGAAAAATAAATGCCAATATTTACTTTTCCCTCAATTTCTTCTTTTCTGCATGGCTCTCCAAAAGCTTTGCTTTCTCTAGGTCATAGTTGTTCATGAGTATAATAATTTTAAGGTAAATCTTTTACTATCGGGTCTTCATCTAGTCAATTGTTAATGGAAATTAGTTATGCTAAAGAATCTAGATGCAGGTATTTGATCATTCCAGGATTTTAAGTCATTCAGACCTGAGTTAGGTTGATGGCTTTTTCACTTTATTATGAGATTGTGGGAAAGTCACTACATCTTAGTTTGTTTTTTTTTTCCCCCGGAACCGGGGATTGAGCTCAGGTCTTTGTGCTTGCCAGGGAAGCGCTTATTCCACTGAGCCATCTCCCCAGCCCCCATACATCTTAGTTTTAAACTTTAATTTCCTCATTTGTAGTGGAAGTATTTCATCATGGCATTGGCTTCAAGTAGAAATGCTACAAAGTGAAAAGGCTTTATAAAGTATAAACTGCTGTTTAGATATTAATCATTATTTAGCTTTCTAGGTTCATTGTAAAAATGTCAGTGTTAGCAAAAATATTAGATTGTTGCTAATATTGGAATGTGTTGTTTCATTTAAAATTATTTTTTATTCCAGTTTCTACTAATGACAAAGGATATCATTAGATGGCTGTAAAAGAAAGATTCATGTTTTTTCCACTATATTCTTGCCAAGTATGTGGGGTTTCCCCCTTATCAACCAATTCTGTAGCAGCAGCATAGTATCATACACTTTGATTCTGTTCTGATACTAACTGGAATGCATGTGGATCCCTGGGTTAAGGACTCAGGTCAACCAGCCTGTCCCTTACTCCAGATACCAATCTACTGTCCCAGGCTATCACCTGTACTTCGGACTGGCTGGCTGTAAATCAGGGTTTATAAACCCTTTGGCTTTTGGCAACTTTCTGGGGCAGCTCATAGAGCTCGGGGGAACATTTCCATGTATTATGTAATGACAGAGTTGATAAAGGTTTCAAATGAATAACCACATGACAAGATAAACAATGTAACCTGAAGGAAGGGCTACCTATATCCTCTCTGGTTTTCCCATCCTCCAACCACCCCCATGGATTCACAAATATAAAAGCTTTCCAAATCCTTTTGGGTTTTTATGAAGGCTCCATTAGGCATGATTGATTAAATAATTTGTCATCGATAATCAACTCAACCTTCAACCCCACTCCTCTACCCAGAAGTTGGGATGGAGCAAGCAGTTCCAATCCTCTAATCACAAGATTGGTTCCCCTGAAAGCCTGTCTTCATCTTGAGGCTATGCACTAGCTCTCTAGCATGGTCAGCCAATTAGCATACAGAAGGATTTTTATCTAGTCAGATTTTCAGTGTTTTAGGCAGGATGAAGACCAATTCATGTATTTCATACGATAAATCATAGTTCATAGTGGTTATGGGCATTTGTGTTTTAACTTTATTGATGCTATTCAGTTTTTTTCTCCAGCTTATAGGAATCTATTTGAGGTACAGTTTGAGTATCACTAATCATGAAATCCAAAATACTAAAAAGTCTGAAACTTTTTGAATACTGAAATGATCTCACAAGTGAAAAATTTTGTACCTGACCTCATGCCCGTAGCAATGAAAATGCATTTGCACTAAGAAGTTATACAAAATTATCTTTAGGATATATGTATAATGTGCATTTCAAATACAAGTGAATTCATGTTTAGATTTGAGTCTCACCTCCAAAATATCTCATTTGCATATAGGCAAATAGTCTAAAACTGAAAATATCTGAGGCTACTTTGTTATGCGTGGCTCAAGTTTGGATGCATTCTACTCTCCAAACAAACCACAAATCAAGAGGGGTAGTAAAAAGAAGAATGCTTTATTCAAAGCTAGCCCATGGAGATGGAGATGGACATAGAGATGGAGATGGAGATGGAGATGGAGAGGCCTTATGTTGCCACAGTCACCATCCTCCTGTACCCAGTTGTGCACAGGCCTTTTATAGCAAGGCTGAGACAGAAGAGGAAATACAATGAAACAAGAGACAGCTGCCACACTTATTTTTTCCCTCAAAGCCTACCCATTTCCTCTCTCTCTCTGTGGGAGTGAAACTGGGCCCTGACCTCCTGGGGCCAACATCTGCATATTTGAGCATTCATTTGGGCTCAGGAGATGAGGGGGTAGTAGTTGTTTTCCCTGGCCTGAGGAAGTATGGAGAAGCAGCTTGACTGTAACATATATATATATATATATATATATATATATATATATATATATATTTTTTTTTTTTTTTTTTTTTTTTTTTTTAATTTTAAAGTAAGATTCAGTTTACCTTGCTTGGAACTTCTTGGCCCAAGCATTCCAGATGAGGAATCCTCAGCCTGTATCTGTGATGAACTCATAGACTGTTTCACATGCTCTATGTAAAATCTGAAAAGTGTCAACTGCTGTGATTTTGTAATAGTTGTTCTTCTCATTGTCTTGAAATATGTTAATGATCTCAAAACATTTAGGTTATCTGATTATTTCATGTATTACGTGAAACATAGGATTACTAGTTGTCTTAATGTGTTCCACAAATATTCTCGGTTTCCAACTGGAGCCAGATTTATAAAGAAGAGATGAAATTCAGGCAATGTGCCTTAACTGAAAGATTATAGGTATTGGATACTGTGCCTGTGGTTATATAGGACAGCTGAAGAACAAGACTTTACTTGGTGATAGCTCTTAACTGGAGAACAGTTATTGTAAAGAGGTTTATCATGGCAAGATATTCTATCTACTGTTGGTTACTTCAGGGGAAAATTACATTTTGTAGAAATTTAAGCTGTGAAGGAGTGCTTATGAGTTTTATGGACCTTTGCTGTATTCAGAGATTTGATTTTTATTGCACACGTGGGCTGCTTGTTCATCCTGTTACATATTAAGGGGATTGTGGCAGATAGCACTAGCCCTTGGAGTAATGGTACCCAGATTCCATTCCCTTCTCAGCTAAATGACTCTGTATAAAGCCTCTAAGGTGCTCTTTGTTTCAGCCTCCTTAACTGTGGAGTAGAAATGAATAGCTACTATCTCGAACTCTTGGAGGTACTAGCTTGCTAATAGGATTATGCCTTAAAAGCACTTTGTGTTCTATTGAGAAATATGTTGTTTCAAATTAAGTAGAGCTCATGGTTTTGTAAATATAAATATATTGCCAAGAAATAAATCACTGGAGTAGCAAAACATGTAGACCAAATGATAAGGGCTAGAAACATCACTAAATAGAGATTGGAGAAGATGGTGTTAAAGAAAGCAGACAAGGAAGTGTTGCTTGAGTAGGAGTTAGAGAACCCTGGGCAGATTCAGACAATGACCAGGGCCCTGTGGCTCAAGTGGGTTTTGGTTGCTTGTTGGTAGCAAGCTGAATTCAAAGGAGTTGGAAAAATGGAGGCAATCAGTACTACTAGGTACCTGTGGACAGGGAAAAGCCTTTTGGTCGAGACGAAGTGTTGCTCTCCCTATGTGCCTGGCACATTTTCTGAAAAGTGTTGATTTGCTAAGGTGAAACTGCATTATGGCTTATGTTTCTGAGTTTACTCCTTTCAAAGATTTGACCAGTAAGGCTGCAGGTAGAAATGATAACTCATCAGCTTCCAATGAGCCAAATTATTTACTCCATAAAAATTTTCTTACCTCTTGTCTCCAACCCCACAACAGTCCAAGGATCCTGACTAAGCCATTAACATGTCTTGTTAAAGAATTATGTGGACTTCTTGCTGACTGAGCAATTTGAAGCAACTTAGCAGTAAACCTGCTTCTGCCCAAGACAGGGTCCTGGCTGGCTGCTTATGACCCCAGGATGAAAGCTCCAAGGTGAGCAGATTTTAGGATAATGTGCCTACCTTACAACCTGGAATATCTAAAAGATGGACTCACCATTCTATAGTATGATTACCCTGTTTTTGTTTTGTTTTACCAAATGGTAGCTCTCTATTGCCAGGAACTTCTTTTATATCTGTCTTCTAGTGCTTTGTCACTGGTGTCCATAATTGTAGGTTGAATACACAAATGTACAGCTTTCATGTACCATAAATTCAACCTGCCAAAATGCAAACTGAATTTTCTTTTGAGGGGATAGCATCAGAGCTAGCTTTCCAAGACCTAAGTGTTCCATAAATCTTATAAAATTTGTACACAGATCACTTGGAGATCTTGTTAAAGTGTAGACTCTGAGTCAATGAGGGCTGAGGCTTTGCATTTTTAATGAGCTTCCAAGTGACATTCATGAGATAGCTCTGTATCCTATGCTTTATGTAGCAGAGTCTCGGCTATATTCACCCTGCAGCTTGTCTTGTTTTGCTCTTATTTAAAGTATTATAACAAAAACAAAAATTTTGTTACTTATATGCATTAACTTTAATTTTATATGTGGCCAAAGACAATTTCTCTTCACTCAAAGCAAAAAAAGAGGGCAAAAAAAGCAGGCTACGTATTGGACATATACAGCCCTTGTCCCTGCCATATCTCCAAAATGAAACTCATCATCAAGTCTAGTTGACATTTTCTGTGTCTCAACTCTAACCACTCATCTATCTCATTCTCCCATTTCACATGAAGGCTTCATTATCTTCTACAAGGATTATTACAATGGATTTCATCTTCTCTACCTGGCTCTTTGTCCTCCATTCTATTCTCTACATTGCAGCCAAAATGATGTCCTGAAAATGCATCTTTGGTCATGCCAGTTTTGCGTTCAGAGGTTTTCAATATAGTTTAAAGCTACAACTATTCTTTGCTTGATTACTTTTATATTTGGAAGAAATAGAAGCAGAGGTAAAACAACACGCAAACTGATGAACCAAGAACTTAGAGTGATGGTTTACCCATATTCTGGGACATTCCATGCAACCTACAGGTTTAACTGCAGATGCAGGTCTTCCACACCTCTAGCTACCCACTTAATTGCCTGTCCATCCATCCATGTAGACAACTTGCTAGCTAGGTGGCCAGGCATCCAAAATATCAGGACAGTTGGTTATACGACCAGTCAAGCTTTTTGGTTTTATTAATGATAAACCCCAATAATTTGATATCCATCATCTCCAATTATCTAACAAGATGCCTCACTGTTTTCCTATTGAAATAGTAGCAATTCTGGGCTCTCTTGATCCATAGCCTCTTGCTTGCTTTCATTTTTTATTTGAATTAGAATTTTAGTGTACCGTTAGCAATAGCAATCTATTGCATACTCAGTATCAAAAAGGTGATTTGATGCTTTATCTTTCAGATTTTTCTTGTTGTGCTTTCAGATGGGGCCTGTTCAAAGGTCAAGGGATGCTTATTCTCTTTGATACATAAACTTGTTTCTGTCCAGTCAGTCATGAACGTAGGATGCAGCCCATCTGGCCACAGCACAGAGGGTGGCTTAGGAGAGTAACAGAATACCAGGGTTAGACATTTTGTTTTTGCCTTTGCGAAGGAGCCCACTCTGCTCACTGAGACCTACTATATATTGAGGTGGCTGGACTTTAGGTGATAGAGAGCAGAGGAAGCTCCCCTTTCCTTTGGTGGGTGGCTGGACAGGCTGAATATACCACAAGAATTCTTTTTTATAAATTACTTATTTGTTTATCTATTTATTTGGTACAGGGTCTTGCTACACAGCTTGGACTTGTAGTGATCTTCCTGTCTCAGCCTCTCCAGGACTGGGATTACAGGTGTGCACCACCATGCCTGGTTTCAGTGGCTGGCATGGTGCATCTGGGTTCTGGGGCTCACATGGCATGTGGTACTGGGGAGAAAATCTGGGTCCTTATGATTGCCAGGTAGGTGCTTAGACTGCTGAACTACCTCCCCAGTCCTCCCCAGAATTTTTAGTAGCTAGCTCCTCACCACTGGGCCCCTTCTGTTGGAGTATGGCTGTGTTCAGGAGAGAATGCTGAGCTGTGTTGACATTTGGTAGTTTGTTTTCTTCACTCTTTAATTTAGCAACTCATCACAGAGGTTGTTGTTTACTCATCTTTCCAGGGTTTTCCATATGCTGACTAATGCTTGCAGCTGGCTGTCTAGAGAAAAGTTCTGTGAAGATCAGTCAAATGAGATCTTGAAGGGTAAATAAGATTTTTACATGTGTTCAGGCAGTGTGTCTTTAGTTTAGTGAGAAAACCTGCTTCCAAGGACAGCAATTGGCCCGACAAATGCCTCCCAGATGGCAGCAGAGCAGTCAGATCGAGGATGGCTCTTTTGTAGCCCAAGTGTCCGCGCCTGCTTAGATTTCCAATGGCTGCTTAAAACTTGACCGAGAGAGAGAGAGAGAGAGAGAGAGAGAGAGAGAGAGAGAGAGAGAGGATGAAATGCATTTAACTTGAGATTCACTAATGGAAGATCAAAGCTGTAAATGCTGTGTGTTCCCATGCATTACTGGAGGGCTGCGTTGGGAGGCTTGGAAAGGGAAGGCGCATGAAATAGCCTTTCGGAACAATTTCATATATTTTTTAGTTTTCCCAGCTGCTATAAATTTCAAGAAGCAACAAATATGAAATCTGCATTGTGTTTCAGGAAAAATTCCAGAGCGTTCATTCAGCTTATAGTACTCGATACTGCTCTTTTCTGTCTTCTTAGAAGTTCAAAAATGAGAAATTTTATCATGGAAATTAACTTTTTGAGAGCAGAGTTTATGTGACTTTACAGTATAGCAAATTTGAACATCCCTTTTTGCCTTTTCTCCTCCATTATGGTATTAGGACACAGTTGTGCCTAGAGGACCAAGTGAGTGAACATTGCAGCCACTTGGCATTAAGAGGTTAGCCAGCCTTTACAAAGTGAATTTTGGTCAATTTTGCTAATGGTTCTCTAGAACTCTAGTTTGTTGGTGGTTAACTATGGGGGATTAACCAGAGGGTCCCATTCCCTTATTACATACCTCTCAGTACAGACTATCTGCTACTGCCAAACCAGTAAAAGCAACTTACTTCTGTTACATAAAATGTAATTGGGAAAGTAATTTTGTAAAACTCACTGAACACAGTACACCATTCACTGTGAATGATCCTTTCATTATCTCTTTTTCTAGCTGATCCTTCACATTGTTCCCCTCTGTTAGCATAAAGAATTAAGGACTGACTGCTTAAAGAAACAGGATAGAGTCATTTTGAAAGTGTGATCAGAAGCAGCAGGGCTTGCTAGTCTTCAGCAGGTCATTTGTTCTGAGCTATCTTGCCATTTGTGTCCACAACAGAAGTCATTCTATTGTCTGTTGGCTATAGGTTTTTTTTTTTCAGAGCAAACAGAGCAGCCAGCAGGGATTCTCTGAAGAGCATCCTGTGAAAGAGGCCATGTGTTACCTGACCACATTGCAAGGGGGCAGCAGTTGGGGTCCAGTTGCATTACATTTTTCAAGACTTCCTGAAAAAGTGAGGGGAAAATGCCTCCCATCTTGAAAATGAAGGCTGGTCATGTCCTGTTTAAAAGATTACCAGCTCTCAGCACCAAGCATGCTGACCTTTGCTCCACCTATGAGCATCAGAGAGGAAAGGTTGGCATTCCTGGCAAGTCTGCCTCTCAGGGTCCATGCTGTCATGGCATGGCTGAATGAAGTTGCCAGGGCTGTCCCTCTGTTGTTTGACACTTTCAACACAGGCAATCTGGGCAATCTTCAGAGATCCCAGTGATTTCAAGGGAAGATTGGGACTAAGGAATTAAGCCCTTCACATCTGCAGAGAGAATGATATGTAAATTGCCTCAAGAAGATGTGACTCTGTTAAAATGAACTTTATCCCTAACATCATTAATGTTGCTGCAGGGCTTCGTGTAGTAAAGCCTGCAGGTGGGCAACTGCAATAGGAAGTGATGTGGACTCTGATTGCAACTGAAGCAGTTTAAATCCTAGCTCTTCCAGTTATTAGCTGGGCAACTTGATGCAAATTAGCTCACTTGTCTGGTCTTAAGTTTCTTCATTTCTAAAATGGGGAGAAGGATAGAAGCTGATGGTGCCTGCTTTTTCTATGCCTTTAAACTTTTGTTGAGATATCAGAGGATATAACGGACAGAAAAGTGCTTTGTATCCAGTAAAGATACTTACTGTGGTTATCAACCATACACTGCAGCAAATTAGAATATAGCTTCCTCATTTACCTAGGCCTAGGTGGGCCGAGGACTTTCCTTGGCTTTTCTCACTGAACAAATTTCTTCTCTTGTAGTGGTCAGGTAGCTCTATTTAAATGTGGTTGCCTTCAATCAATGAACTCTCAAAATGTGAGCTGTACCTCTGGATAAGGGGAAGGACACACAGAATTTGGAATCCTATATAGGTGGTTCTAAACTTGTGAGCAGCTCTTTTTGAAAATGGCCTTATGATCTGTAGTTTGTAAGTCATATTAGAAACATCTTCCAACATAGTCTCTTTTTGAATATGCCTGGGCAGGACCTTGCCATCATTTCTAATAGTTACAGTATTTAGATTATAGTATGTCAGACTTGCAGGCCTGTTAGAAACCTTCTAGTCTAATAGTTCTTAAACCATGTTCCATGACCCCAGCTCTTTTCAGAAAGGACATCAAGGTTAGGAAGGGGATATCAAGGTCAGGGATCATGGTTATTGATGAGATACCATTAGTTGTAGTTGATATCATCAATTTAGTGTTGGGACTTCAGAAGTATTGAAGGAATGCTGCTATCATTGTAAGCCCCATCCTTAAGTTAGATGTGAACTGTGAATAAATTGAGCCCCTTACCAAATCAAGGAAATGTAGTGTTTTCTGTTAAACACTAACATTTTGTACAATTCAAATGATTTGGTTTCTTTGCTGTGTTGTACTTGTTGGGCCCACGTGGTAGTTAAGGTTGATTTTGTCAGCTCTGTTGGTTTGGAAGCTGCCTAGGGGAAAGGTGTAGTGTATTTCTGGGTTGGTCTGGGTGGGTCCGGGAAGCACGGTACAGGATCTGCTCTCTATGTCCTTCTTCTCTGGGCTGCTCTCCTGGTCTGCTTCCTGGCCATCAGGAAGGAAGTGGCATTGCCCTGCCACATGCTACATGGTGTTGCTGCCTTGGAGCCAGCCAACCATGAGCTGAATTCCTTTCAGTTGTGAGCCCAATTCAATCTCTGCTCCTTTAAGTTGTGTGTGCTGGGTATTTGGTCCCAGCAGCAGGAAAGTTGATGAATGCATCATATGACTTTAGTTTCATATGACAGAAGGTTTTATGCCTAAAATGTTGTACAAATGATTGCATCTAGCTCCACCATGTCCACCCCACAACCCAAGTGCCACCTGTGGCTCTGGACAGCTAGTAATGTAGCTCCACAAGATAAAAACTTTAGGGGTATTATATAATTTTTAGTGATACTTTTTGTTACTTGATTGTGTGGTGCATAAGTGACAACAGAACACAAGGTAGGGGAGGACACAGTAGGTTTCTAAATCCAACTCTTGTGCCTGCCACAAAAAGCTGAATGGAAACCTGTGTGTAGCAGATGATACTTGTGCTAGTGTGACTTAGTGAGTATAATAAGGTAAAAGAAATATCCTTCTAATGTTGTGTTCATGTTGTTCTCCTTTTATATTTATTTATTTATTTATTTATTTATTTATTTATTTATTGCGGAACCAGGGATTGAACTCAGGCCTTTGTGCTTGCCAGGGAAGTGCTTATTCCACTCCCTGGCCCCTTTTAAAAGTCCTAGCTTTCTTTCTTTCTTTCTCAGAACCGGGGATTGAACTCAAGCCCTTGCGCTTGCCAGGCAAGTGTTTATTGTGCTGAGCCATCTCCCTGGCCCAAACGAATGAATCTATGTCTCCTTCGTCCCCATCTCCCGGAACTGGGGAGTGAACTCAGACCCTCTTTTTAAACGTTATATTATATTTAGAAACAAAGAAGATCTGTTGTATATGTATTAGCATATATGTATATGTTAATGTGTATTAGCATATGCATTATATTTTGTGTTTTATATGTGACCTAAGATAACTCTTCTTCACTAAGTGCATACCACATAGGCCAGAAGGTTGGGTACCCACAATCTAGCATATTTTTTCTGTAGAGGTCCAAAGAGGAGATGGTTGGTTATAAAGGTAGCTATCAGTAGGAATAGGACTAGTACTTGGACCTCTTGACTGCCACACTAGTTCTTTCCCAGTGTCATAGTGCCCCTTATCCACAGCCATATTGCATCTCCATGGCAACTTCTCTTTGCATTGTTTGGTTTGCGTGCAAGACTTGTGAACCCATCTTATTAAAATTTAATGATGTAGTTTGAATGTGTGTCCCAAAGTTTATGTACTAGAAACTTACTTCTTCATGGCATAATGTTACAGAATGGGCCCTTTAAGAGGTGATTATGTCATGAGAGTTCTGCCCATGAATAGATTAATTTTGTTCTCAAGGGAGTGGACTGGTTGTCCTAGGAGTGATTCCTGAGGTGTCCACCCTCCTTCTCTCTCTTTTTCACACATGTAATGATTTCCACTATGATATCCTGACAACAAGTCTCTACCAGGTGTGGTCCACCCATCTTGAGCTTCCTAATCTCTATTATCATAAAGCAAATAAAAAATTGTTTCTGTTATAAGTTACCCAGTGTTAGAGTGTGCATGGTGGCATGCACCTGTAATCCCAGCTCTTGGGAGGCTATAAACAGGTGAATTACTATGAGTCCGATCTAGTAGTGAGACCCTGAACACCCTGTAGACCCTTTCCTAAAATACAAAAAAAAAAAAAAAAGTTACCCAGTGTTGGTGGGCCAGCGAGATAGCTCAGCGGACTAAGTTTCTGCTTTGGCAAGCACAGTGACAGGAGTTCCTTCCCCAGCAACATCCCCAGCACGCTGAGCAGGCCACTGAGTCCGGGTGTGGTGGCACATGCCTATAATTGCAGCGCTGTTGGGGGAGAGGCTGCTGAAAGCAGAAGGATCACTATGAGTCTGAGCTGCATAGTGAGATCCTGTACCAAATACATAAAAAAGTTACCCAGTGTTGGTATGCTGTCATAGTGCCAAAACAGACTAAAAATGTTATCAACCATAAGGATATTTTATGTTATTAAACTTCTTTGAATTTTAAAGAGCAGTTTTATATCCATTATTTTCTTACATCTTTACCACAACTAGTGAGGTGAGGTCGGGACAATATCATCATAATCGTTAGCCTCATCATTGTTGGTATTAATATAAGCATCTCTGTTTCTTGCATGAGAAACCTGAGACTCAGCTCAAGATCATGCAGTGACAGAAATGAGATGACCATCCATGACTCCTGACTTATTCAATGTTGTCGAAGCTAAACCTAAATCTAAAGTTGTCTCAAGAAAACCGACATTCCCAAGAAACTTGCTGGAACATATTTCATTGCTAAATGCAGTTCATCTCTACCAGTGAGTCTAAGTAACCACTCTCTCAGAAACCCCAAGTCATTGGGCGATTTGAATTACAAATTATTGCCATCCACTGAGACCTAGCGGCCATATACTGAACCTTGAGTGTTTATTATAACAGAGACAGCTAAGGTTCACCAATGGGCTAATGGCCAATGGCAGTGCTTCTTATGCTATTTGTGAGAACACCAAGCCAAAGAGGCTCTGAGATTGGTCCCAAAGGGCAAGTCTAACAATGGTGCAGTGGTTAATGTGGAGATTAGCTGTTGCTTTCCATAATCAGTCAGGAGTTCATGCTGGGAGACAGGAGAGCCTCAAGGACTCATTTCACTTGGCGGCTTCTCTGCTGCAATTTTGCCTTTTAAAATATATCTTTCCTTTTAAAAATTTAATGAGACAATATTACTTTTCTAAAGTTTTAAATGGTTGATCATTTCTTAGCTGGCACAGAAATGTTTGTGAATGTTAATGCTTAAAATATTATATTAGGAAAGAATGAAAACCTTGCCCACTTGTTTGGTCCCTTTGGTGAGTCGAGTTGGCGCCACCTCTTGCATTTGAGAGTCCAAGCTCAGTACAGCTGCCCTTGTGGATGTCTGTTGATGCTAAGAGGGCAATGATTTGCTACTATCAGGACAGTAAAGCTTCTTAGCACTGGCCTTGTGCCTTGCAGGAGAGAACCATAGTGTTGGTTAGCTGGCTAAGAATTGATGCTGCTATTCGTTTTTCTTTGGTGGATGAATGAAAAGCTTTCATCCTTAGTGTGGACAAGGTCTATGATATCAATTTCATGTAGTTTAAGGGGAAAAAGCCAAACACATAATTGTAAGTAAATCACCTCACATACAACTTCAGGATTCTGAATAATACTTAGTGGTTAGGCTAAAACTTTTCAGGCTGACGTTGCCCTCAGTTTTGAACACAGACAGACTTCAGAGCCAGAGATGATATGATTTGATGCCTCTCAGATGAGGACCTTTCTTTACCTTGCTCATGGGGAGGCTAGGAGGGTGGTAATTAGCAGTGGGTTCTTTAATTCCCCAATCAATTTATACATTTGTATGTGGGTTGTTAGGGTGATGATATCATACAAAAAGCACACTGGCAATACGATGGCTCCTTCATCATGTTCTCCTTCTGGGAGAGCACAGTAAGATACACATAAAGGTTTGCTTTCATTTTTGAAGAAAAGTATTCACATTTGTTGAGGTCAAGATATTTAGTCGGTGGGTTTTATTTAATACAATTGAAATCATTCTATGGTAACTTGGTAAGCCAACATTTAAAAGACAGCATTTCAGAGCAGGCAATGTGGAGTCCAACAGAGAGGAGGGGCAGAAAGAGTGGCTAGTCAATCAGCCACTTTTGCTAGGACAGTATATAATCATATTCAATTTGATGAAACAGGCTTTTAATGGCTAACATATTTCCCAATTCCAAACCAAGGACTACTAAGTCATTTTAATTGCTGTAACTTCAGATCCTCTTACAGGATCTGGCATAGAATCGCAGGTCATAAATACTGATTGACTAAGTGGGTAAGATTGAGTTTTAGAAGATGCCACATTCCAATTGTGGGGAATGACAGTTCATGAGCAAAGACACAGAAACAGAAGGGCAAGCAGAATAGAGTCATATCTGAAACTACAATTTAGGGTTTCCAGAATAAGCTACATGAAGGGACAAGATTTATGAGATGGAAGAGCACAAAGATGAACTTTTAGATTTGCCAAAAAAAGGCTCCGACAAAAATGTTTTTGCTGTCTTGGATGATTCAATTCTAGACTAGTGTTATGTTTTATGTCTAAAACAAGCACCAAAGTTTCATGCGCTCATAGATGAGGCTTTTGAGAGGTGATTGGAACATGGAATGCAGAACAAGTGTGTGATATTTAGCACTGAATTAGTGCACCAGTGGCTTTATAGCTGCGTGTGATGTTGGGAGGTGAAGCCTTGTGCAGTTAGGTCCCTGAGAGCACAGTCTGGAAGCATACCTCTCCCCTCCTTTGATCTGTCTGCTTCCTGCCTGCCACACCATGAACACTTTCTCCTCTGCCACTCCCCACTGTAATGCCGCCCTGCCTTGGAGCCAACACACTAGGGATTGAAACCTCTACAACCTGTGAGCCAAAATAAACTTCTCTTAACTTATGGGTATCTGGTAATTTGTCCCAGCAATAAGAAAGTAGCTAAGACAACAGCAAACCACAGGTGACCCTGACCATTTGTTGGTTATAAGTTGAAAGCTATTCCAGCCCCATATAAGGTGAAGCACTGCAACATGCACTTATGAATTCACACATTGCACTGATCTGTATTGAATGGTATCTGGAAGAGGAAAGGGCAACCAACTTGTCCTAATCTGGGACTAACATCAGGGGAGTTGTAAACCTGGGATAAAAGGGATCACGACAGCTAGCTGTGCAGCTGGACAGCAGGCAATTCCCAGAGCCGGCAGGGACCATGGAACTCAATGAATCAAATTTCACCAAAGAGCATATGAGTAAACTGAGGCCCCAGGATGGAAAAAAAATTTGCCTTACATCACCTAAAAGGTTAGTTTTGTAATAGAACTAAGGTTTGGGTCACCTAATTGTCAATGTCATGCTTGCTTCCCTGTATATTTCATCATGATTTTGCGATCCAGGTCACTTAGAGGCCAGTCAGGAGACAAAGGACTAAGGGACTTGTGCAGAGTCCCCAGGGGAGTGGCAGGACCCAAGGTTTCTGTGATTCTGGTCCATGGACATATCTATAGGAATATGTGGTAGAGTATTTTGTTGTAGGAAGAAGAAAGAATGCCTTATGAGGGGTCTTTCAGAAAACGCATCTATAAAAAGGTTACACTTAAAATGAAATACAAGGGGGCCTTCCCATTAGCTCAGTTGTTTAAGTGCCTGCTTAAGCAAAACAGGCTCAAGATGCTGTGCTTCGATCCCCAGATCCTCATGCCTTAGCAGACCTGCCCTTAAGGCATCCTGAGCGAGCAAAAAAAAAAAAAAAATCCTTCTGAAAATGAAATCCAAGGGACTATGGAGGAAATGAGCCATAGAAAAGCTGGAGGAAGTCAGCCTGAGAGAATTGCAGTTGCAGAGACCCAGAGGTTGATTTGCCCTAAGGTCCGTTGGTGAGGTCTTTGCTGAAGCCCTTTTAAGAGGTTATTATTGTTAGTTTAGTATAGTTATGGTTATGATATTTATCTAGATGTCCCCTCAAAGCCTCATTCAGTCAAAGGTGAGGCTTTTCAAGATGGCTGGGTCTAGACTGTATAATTCTAGGATTAAGGGTGTGCGATTACTAAATTAATCCACTGATTGGAATTAACAAAGTTCTTGGTGTGGCTGAATGGACTTCCTGACGATAACAATCTGTACCCTGGGTGTGGGTGGCACTAACCAAAAGGCTTGTAGCCTGTATGGATACAAGGGAAAGTCAGATTGCTGCTTGCTGCTTCCATGCCCTCTGTCTGCCACACCTGGGCTGTTTCTCTTCTGTGATGGCCCCTTTCCATGCCACCCTGACTTGGAGCCAGCTTACTATGGACTGAAGCCTCTACAAACTGTGAGCCAAATAAACCTTTCCTCTTTTAACTTCTGTCAGGTATTTTGTTTCAACAATGAGTAAAATATCTCAGACAATTATCAGTATTATTATTACAATGCTGGGAATTGAAGTATCTTTCACATGTTAGGCACGTTATCTACTACTGAGCTCCATCCCTTAGAAGTAATTTTTTGCCAGACCCATTTCAGTCTGTAATGTTCACTGAGCAAGGGTTACGCTGTTGGTGTGACTAATTCAAGAGTTTTCATCAGAAGCTAAGGTCACAAAACTTCCCCGCAATCTTGTCTGTTCATTGAGTTTTGATAAGAAAAGGATGGATCAGGATGGTAGTGACAAGGAAGGAAGTTAATGATGGCCTTTTATAAGACCAGGTTACTGATGAAATGTTGACAAATATTTCCGTTCAAGTTTTAAAATCTGTCATATAACAACAATTCCTGGAATATTTTTCTGTGTCCACCAGAGGCTTGGATCTACAGAGGCAACTGTTACTAGAAACATTCAACCATCCCTATGTATGCCAGGCCCTGGAACAAAGGATTACAAGGTCAAGATTTTGCTTCACGCTCTGAAACTGACTTGCCTTTGACTCTGCAAATTTAACTTCCTTGCTTTATGTGTGATATGCATAAAATGCCTACCTTTCTCTTTTCTAACATAACTATAGTTTCACCAGTGAGATTTGTGAAGGCATTAACAAAATCCAGATTCTCCACAGCATTGATTGTCAGGGTGTTCTTTCATAGTGACTTAAAAAAATCATGCTCTTTGAAAAAGTGTATGTAAGTGGCCTTGCACACCGCCTGCTGCAAAAGGACTATGGAATACATATTGAGGCTCCTTATTCCTCTGTCCTTGACCACCTTAAGGATCATGCTTTTCAGCTTTCATTTTTCAATGTTCAGTAACTGAACACACAAAACTTGCGAACAAAATTTGGTCATATGATTATTTGGTCCAACAAAAATGCAGAAAACATGTTACTAAAATAGGATATACACTGACATGTGTTTGGATCTGCATTTTATTTCACATGAGTTGGAAGGATTATAATAAAATTCTGTTCACCAGCAAATTGGGACGTGATTCCAGAATGGTCAATCGTAAAGTGAATGTGAATATAGTAGGAACTCATGTTTACAGCATTGCCTTCCATCAGATGACAGATGGAATTTGGGTGGGATGTGGGGAAGCATTTGATATTCTCATTTGTTGCCACCTCTGCAGCTATTTCGGTGACAACCACTCTTGGTGATGGTAAAATTCTGATACATGAAACACTACCTTCCTAAGGAATTCAATACAGGGCAGAGGTGATTACAGGAAATCATTGCTGCTGTTGTAATGCTCCATATACCAAGATTAAACCACAGGATGAAGTAATGTACATTTTTTCTTTGAAAAGCAGTGCAGGGAAACCAGAAAGCTATTGTCAAGCAAAATATAATGCTCTAGGAGAAAAAGAAGACACTGTAAGTTTAAAATTATTATAAAACTGACCATCTTTACTATACATTAAACCACAGCTTTTGAATTTATTACAGTTTGAACAATGATTTCACAATGTATACCCCTTTTCCTTATCTTCCTCAGCCATAGGAAAGCATTTTTTCATAAATGTAGATGGCAACTTTTTTCCTTTTTCAATTATTTAGGGTTTTTTTGTTATTTATTTTTTTTTTAAGTTCAAGTCAGTAGTTCTTTGTAAAGGTGTTGTGCTTGCTCACTGCTTTCCATTTAACCTGCCTATATACAGTCTTGCGTTGGTATTTCCATTTCATTAATGGTAAATGTACCATTGTGTAGCCACTGAGCCATGAGATATGTCAAATTAATTGAGAATTAAAAGTTAGAAAACTTCTTTCTGTCTGGATTCAGGAGTCTGGTCCACTTTCTATGGGAAATTCTTAGGCATTAACATCTTGTCATTTCTATGTTTTAAATTAACTGAATATTAACCCTCGTGTGTGTGTGTGTGTGTGTGTGTGTGTGTCTGTCTGTCTGTCTGTCTGTCTGTCTGTCTGTCTGTCTGTCTGTGTTGTTAGAGATTGTACCCAGGGCCTTGCACATACTTTGTAGTGCTTAGCCTCTCACTTCAAGGCCAGCCAGAACTGCATAGTGAGACCCTGTCTCACAAAAAGAAAAGAACATCTTTAGAACAGAATTTGCTCAGGCAGAAAATCATATTCATATGTTAGGTAGGCTGTAACGCCTTATAGCTATCCATTGTCTCCACTCAGAGTGGACAACGTGGTGATTGGCTGCACGCTGGGTGAGGCCCTTGGGAGCACCTACTTCCAAACCTGGGATTCCAGTGGTTTAATTAAACAGGTCCAGCTTTGAAACACTTCCACCCTTGTGAATTGAGTAAGGCAGTGACACAGGCAACCCATGGACCACTCAGCTACTTTGATACGACTCTCAAGCACTCCTACTTCACCTTTATGGAAAAAAACTTTTTGATTATTAAATCACATGCCTCCTAACTCACCCATTTAAAAGGGAAAATTGAATGGCTTTTGTTTATAAAGTTGTGTATCCAAAGCTTTAATCAACTTACAAACGTTTTCATTATGCCAAAAAAGAGCCTTCCCATTTCTTAGCCTTCATGCCTCGTCTCACAGTTTCTAATGGCCTTGGGCAATTATTAAATTACTTCCCCTCTATGTAGATTTGTGAGGTCTGTACATTTAGCATAAATGGAATCATACATTATGTGGTCCTTGTGATTGGCTTCTTGGTTCGTTTATGTTGTAGCATTCATTGGTACACTTCATTTTATTTTGTTGATGAAGAGTATTGCATTGTGTGGATCTATCACATTTTGTTTATCTTTTCATTGGTTGATGGTCATTTGGGTTGCCTCTTGTTTTTGACGATTGAAAATAATGCTGCTATAAACATTGTGTACAGCTCTTTGCACAGATGTATTTTTCATTTCTCTTGACATAAATTTGCCACTCATTATAGCATCTGTATGTTTAACCGTTTGAGGAAATGCTAGACCACTTTCTAAAAGATTGTGTCAATTTACATACCCATTTTCAATTACAAAGGTCCTGATTCCTCGCCAATTTTGCCAACTCTTGATATTATTGTTTCTGAAATTCATTATGACCATCTTAGTGGATATGAATTGATACACATTGAGGATATTATTTATACTTCTGAATTGACTAATTATATTGATTCTCTTGTCTTCTGCTCAGCAGCCATTTGAGTATTTTCTTTGGGAACCAATCTATTCAGTTTCTTTGTCTAATATAAAGTTTTATAACTCGTTTTTTAATTATTGAGTTGTAATCACTCCTTACACGTTCTAGATGATTATTATTAGTTATAAGATTTGCAAAAATATCTTCCCATTTGTGAGTTTTTTCACTCTCTTGATATTATTGTTTAAAGCACAAAACTTTTAAATGTTAATGATACGCAGTCTAAGAACTTTACATTTTTTTGTCTTTTTGGTTTCCTAGCTAAGAAACCATTGCTTATGTAAGTAATGAAGATTTATAGCTATGTTTTCCTCTTAGAGTTTCATAGTTTTGGCTGTTACATTTTTTGTCTGTGATCCATTTTGTGTTAACTTTTATCTACAATGTGAATTAGGAGTCTAACTTCATCTTTTACTGGTGATTATTAAATTCACATTGGACCCTTTCTGAGAAAGCTATTTTTAAGTGCTCCCTCTCTAGTCCACAGTAGACACTTATGAGATGACTTCTGGTGTGAGGCAGGTATGAGGTTGTTGTAAGCTGCATCCAGCAGTGGTGGCATGATGATCACTTCCTGGGCTTTCACCTGTGTCACCCTGTTTATTTTCAACGTTAACATGGAACCACTCATAGAAAAGTATAAGATTCTATTTTTCCCACAATACCTTACTTTGTGGTCAGAATATTTGAGCACTAAGGAGGCATTTAGTGGAGAGTTAACAGGTTATTTGCAAACATATTATACACTGTTGAATACCAATAATACATAGAGCAATATAGCTGAAAAAAATTTTAAAATTATGAGAACATAGGTACTGTACAAAAGGAGAAATCAAAGGAATAACAAGGAAAATGTATTCAGCTTCATTAGAAAACAGAAATGCAAATAAATATCATGACATATTATCATGCCATAGTACTGAAAAATTGACTCACTAAAGTTTTAGTATTATAGGAATGTAAGTTAGCACAAGCAAGTTAGAACACAATGTCTCATTATCCAATAAAGTTGAAGCTATCATACCTTACAATGAATATTATAGCTATACACCTTAAGAAACTGCATGAAACGCACATGAACCTTCATAATTTGAAACAATGATCCCCAAATGGAGGTGGAGGTTACCATGGTGTAGAGTGCCTGTCTAGCATACTAAACGTCATAGGTTTGATAACCAGAATGACAATCAAAACAAATAACAACACCATAAAGCCAGAAATGTTTTCTTTCTTTCTTTTATTTTTGGTTTTAGGGAAGGGTCCACAGAGTGTTTAGGGTCTCACTGCTAGATCAGACTCATAGTGATCTTCCTGTTAACAGCCTCCCAATTGCTGGGACTACAGGCAGGAGCCACCATGCCCAGTCTCAATTGCAGTCTTAGCCTGCCCCGGGGGTTGGACCAGCACAGCAGGCCTCAGAAGTTTTTCAACAAGACTGTGGATAACTTGATTCATACAATGGAATGAAAAAGCAATAATAAAGATGAATATGTACTTTCTCATTTTATTAGCTGAGAAAGGTAAGACACAGAAGTATAGAGCATGATTATATTGATATAAATTTTATTTTTCTCTGATCCTGGTTATTGAACCCATGACCTTTGTACTGAGCTATATATCCTGTGCCCACCTACCTTTATTTTGAGACATGGTCTCTATAAGTTGCCCAATCTAGGCTCAAACTCATGATTCTCCTGCCTTGGCTTCATAGTGTGCTGGGATTACAGGCATGGGCCACCATTCCCAGTTCCACTGATATCAATTTTACAAACATTAGAAACTATATTAAATGTTGGATCTACAGTAAGAGGCAAAGATGCAGAAGAGAAAAATGAGTCTGTTTTATGCAACAATCTCATAAGTGGTTTGTAGCAATTTTGCTCTGTTTTGTTTGTTAGAAGTGATTCATTATATTTATCCTACATCCAAAGAGAAGAGATTATACACAGACATGAATAACAGAAAGTGTGGGTCATTGAAATCCATCTTAAAAACAATTCACCACAACATCCCATTTTAAACATTCTATCTTAAAATAATATACAATTTCACATGTAGTGTGAAAACTGTTTAACAAAGTAGAATATATATTTTAACTTTCTTCCACCCAGATTTCGTGCTACTTTTTTTCAAATTTTTTCTACACCAGCTATAAAGCATGTAGTGCAGTATAATGATATTGTTACTGAATTAGCTTTCTAAAAATAATTTTAAAGTTGAAAAACAGATCTTTAAGAGTTACATATTTATTATTTGCCATACTCTATTTCTTTTTGTAATTCTAGTATTTCATCTGGTAATATTTTCCTTCTCAAAGAACTTTTGTATCGTTTCTTATTGTGGTGGCATACTTGCAATGAATTCTCCCTTAAAGAATAGAAAAATAAGAAGTGTAAAATTTGAAAGTGGGGGGCTGGGGAGATGGCTCAGTGGAATAAGTGTTTCCCTGGCAAGCAAAAGGGCCTGAGTTCAATCCCCAGTTCCACCAAAAAAAATTGAAAATGGTGATATAAAAATATAATTATATACAATTTATATGATCATGTAGGGAAGAAATACAGTACAATGCACAGGGAAATGATGAAAATCAATGTTGTGGTTTACATCTAGATGTCCTTTCTCCAAAAAAGGCTCATGTACTGATAAGTGCGGCTTTTGGGAGATTATTGGATCCCAAATGCATGCTGTTCATCTGTGTATTAGACCACTGATAAGTTTACAGCTAAATGTGGTGTTCTGAGGTGAAGCCAGGTAGGAGGAATTGGGTCACTAAGTACATGGCCTGGAAGGGTGTATCTCCTTCCTTACTGCCTTGGTTTCTCTCTGCTTCCTGCTCCGATGCCATGAACAATTCCCATCTGCCATGCCCAGTTACCATGCAATCCTGCCTTAGAACTTGCTGATTATGAACTAAAACCTGTACTGGGAATCAGAATAAATCTTTCCTTCCATAATTTGTGTCAGTGGTGACTTGTATCAGTATTTTGTCTCAGTAATGAGAAAATAATTAATAGTGATTTTGGTACCAGAGACGTGGGGTTATTGCTGCAACTGTACTTGACCACTGTTGTTTAGAAGTCTTTAGCATGGGTTTGTGGGAGAGTCTAGAAAGCTTTTGTGGATGGTGGCTGCAGAATCCCTAGAATACTAAAGCAGAGCTTAATGTGAAGTTCTTGCTGGAGCTTGGGAGAGCAGAATGATGATAAAAAGGCAAACAGTAAAGACAAGTGTCAGGAGGTTTCATGTGGGAAATACCTCTACGAGCAGGTGGACTACTGGCCATTTGTGTTATGCTATGGGAGTAACACTGACTATATTTTCCTCCTGTCCTGAGATTTTTGGGGAATTAAAGGCAGCAATTGAGATTAAAGGCAGTGAACTAATGAATACAGTAGATGAAATTTCAAGGCAGCCAAACATTCATATTATGTTATGGATATTGTTGGGGGCTTTTATATATGCTCTATCATGAGCAAAATGCCCAAAGAACGACTGAAGTGTTTTTGAGTTTGGCAGGAGTGAAAGTTAGGTAAGTTGGGGCCTATAAAGATTCAGCAGAAAGGGCCGACCAAATAGCTCAGCAGATTAAAGTGCCTACAAGCAGGCGCAGGGGCCAGAGGTTCAATCCCTGGGCATGCTGTTCCAGCCCCACCCCCGGGGTGTATTGAGATGTCGAGTGAGACTGGGCAGGGTTGCGTGCCACCTGTAATCCCAGCACTTGGGAGGCTGAATACAGGAGAATCACTATGCGTCTGATCTAGTAGTAAAACCCTGAACACCCTGTAGGGCCTTCACTAAAATACATACATACACACATACAGAAAGAAAGAAAGAAAGAAAGAAAGAAAGAAAGAAAGAAAGAAAGATTCAGCAGAGGAAAGTTTCATTGCTAAAAAGATTAACATTGAGAAGAAGCCAAGTATCTTTAAACAGACTCCTTGAGAGAATATGAGGAACCAGGAATGCCCTACTCTTCCAGGCTCAAACTTACAAATATGAATATCTTTGCTTTGAGAGCTTCAGAAAACCATGCTACAGAACAGTAGTTGCCTGGGGAATTTGTTCTTTGGGATTCATTTCATATTGCTTAGCCATCTAAGCATTCAGAGATCCCTACAGCTGGGATAGAAAGAAGCCTGGCTGTTGCTCCAGCTGGCAACAGATATTGGTGTCATCCTACTGGTTCTGGTTTTACATTCATGCAGAATGTAAGACTTGTGGGGTCATAGAGACTCCCATTCAGATTTCAAAAGACCTGGAAGGCTGGGAAGTTTGCCCCTGATAAGGCAGGAAACAAAGTTGTGAGTGTGAAGTCAAAAATGCAGGAGAGACCCCAGAAGGTTGGGAAACCCAGGAACATGGAACATCTGGAAAAAGGCAAAAAGAGCAAGCAGAGCCAGCACAAGAGAAGAGTCATGAGATTAGAAGTACCCGCAGTGCCAAAGGGATGGGGACCAGCCAAGACCTTTGGAATTCATAGCTCATCACAATTTGCTCCAGGTGCTGGACATGGACAACAGGGATTAGTGTTTGCTCTGCTGTATTTCTGTCATAGTTGCTTTATTAGTTCCAGAAATAAAATATCAAGTATCCAAAGTTAAGGAAGGAAAGGTTGGTTTCAGTTCACAGATCACAGAGTTTTCATTCTGTAGTTGGCTATTTCTAATACAAGGTGGGATAGAAGAGGGGTCTCAGAGAGGAGAAACAGACCATGGCCAGTTAAATAAAAGGCAGCAAGAAGCTGCAGCAGTGAGCCTGCCTTCTTTCTGTCCCTTTATATGCCATCCAAGCATTTTGGGTGGTGCCATCCAGACTCAGGTTGGGGTTTTTCTCTTCAGTAAATCAATTGAGCCACACATAGAACCATGCTAATTGCAATTAATGGAATTTTTAGTGTCAAACATCCATAACCTCAATATCACATACCCTGGCTCCCAAAAAATTCACACCTATAAGCACATAAGTCTTTGGGGGATGACATCTACATATAAGCCATAATGGTCTGGGGGCTTGCTTTGGGCTCATTCCTATCTCACTGTTTTTCCCTTTTGGAATGGGGATATTTAGCCTGTGAATTTCAATGTCAGCAGTGTTTAATATTCCTTTGAGTTTTATGGAGGCTCACAGCTAAGAGTTTACCTTAAATCTCAAAGAATTTGGACTTATACTTTTCAACAATGTTGAAACTTCATGAATTTGGCAACTGTTAGAGATAGACTAAATGTATTCTATGTAAAAGGATGCATATGAGTTTTTGCCAGGCTAGGGATAGAATGCTACAGTTTATATTTAGATGCTCCCAAAACCTCATGTGCCCATAGGTGGGGTTTAGAAGAGATGATTGGATCATACAAATGTACTATTCATGAGGGAATTAGTACACTGATGCATTTATAACTAAATGTGATTTAGTTATAAAAGATCTTATCTAATAAGCACTCAAAGGTCTTCTATCTAGAATTTATAAAGAACTAAAAATCATTAATGCCCCAAAATTTAAAGACCCAATCCAAAAATGGGCATCTGAGGTGAACACACACTTCTCAGAAGAGCAAATACAAGAACCAATAAATACATGAAAAAAATGCTCCACATCACTAGCCATCCATGAAATGCAAAATAAAGCAACATTGAGATACCATCTCACCCAAGAAAGAATGGGTATCATGAAGAAATCAACAAACAACAAATGTTGGAGAGGCTGTGGGAAAAATGGAACCCTTTTCACCTGCTGGTGGAAATGTAGACTGGTGCAACCATTATGGAAATCAGTGTGGAGACTCATCCAAAAATAGGACTGGAAATCCCATTCCATCCAGCTATCCCCCTTCTGGGAATTTTCCCAAAAGAACTGAAAATATCATATCATAGTGATATATGTGTGCCTATGTTTATAGCTGTACAATTTGTGATAGCCAAATCTTGGAAGCAACCAGAATGCCTATCACCTGAGGAATGGATGAAAAACATGTAGTGTTTTTATACAATGGAGTATTACCCAGCTATAGATAAAAATAAACTGAAAGCCCTTTGCAGGTAAGTGAATGCAACTTGAAGCTATACTCATAAGTGAAATAAAACTTAACATACATGTGTAAATATCTTATTGTCTCCCTAGCATAAAAACTCAAAAGAAGAAATAAAAGTTGAAAGGTATAACACAGTTAAATGGAAAGAGAGAACTTAAGGATTAAACAATGCAGACAGAGAAAGGAGAAAAGTCAGGAAATGTGGTAGAGGGAAAAAACACACATTTATATAAAGAAGATGGTTAAGGCAATGGTTCTAAAATTTCCATCAGGTTTGTGAAAATAGCAGTGAATGGGTAGAATTCTCCCTCTGACTAACTCTATATGCTGATATTTGTGAACTAAGCAACTACATTGTGGACAGCAATGTGTAATACTAAAAATCATGCTTAACAAACCTGGCATTTTGATCTTCTAAATGCGTACTGCTTCTAATGTCATATCAATTATTGCTATTCTCTCTTTAAAGTAAATGTTTTTTAAATTAATTTTATTGAGAAAGAAATAGCAATGAGATGGTTTCAAAACAGGATAGTAAGACAGTTACAATAATTGATACATTGCGTATTGTTCTCTTCATAGTAGTTATTCACAGTACAAGATGCAGACATGATATCTTGTCTAAACACTCTTAGTACAAATCTTTTATTTCAGGGCTGGAGAGGTAGCTCAGTGAAATAAATGCTTGCCTCACAAGAACAAGGTCCTGAGTTCGATCCCTGGCACCACCAAAAAAAAGTAAAATTAAAAAAAAACCTTTTATCTCATTGAACTAAGAGAAAGTAGCTATATATCTATCCTATTTTGTATGTACAGATATATATTTATATAATTTTCACTACAAAATGGACCTTCATTTATATTCCCCTTTTTTGTTAACTTTCATCAGAGATGTGTATTCCATTGCAATTCATATACTGTAGGTGCATGAATTCAGCAGAGTAATCCAATATAACCCAGTAGTCGATAATAGTAGTGGGTTATCTGTAGGACTGGCAATGTCAGAAGTTGTTGACTTGAGCCTTTCACAGCTCAGCATATTAATATGGCTTTACTTTTTATACCTCATTTTTATACAGTTCTGCTGGATGGTTAAGACCAAGATAAAGCAAGGCCTATACAACAAGAAATGTAACTTTTGTGTCTGCCAAGGTCAGTCAAATGACCTTGAAACCCTGTACTGCAGTTTGTAGATCCTTTGTCAGTGTCAGCCATGTGGATGAGTCACAGATAATGCTTGACCAGTTTGCTCTCTGTGAAAGCCTGAGAATATGTTTTCTCTCCATGTGACTCACCTTAGTCACACTCTGCATCGTCAATTACTTTCCTTGATGGCCCCATAATCTCCTTAAACAGAACATTTTGGACACCACTGAGTTACAGGATGTTACAGTAGGTTCTCTTATGTCCTGAGTCCTCACTGACTTTGAATGGCTAGGGCCAAAATGTTGGCTGTCCTTGCAGCACTTCTTTTGTTTTTCTATTTTTTGGTCTGTAAACTTAAGTTGTTAACTCTCCAGAAGAGAAGCTTAATGATATTATTACCCTACAACATAGGCAGTTGAACTTAACATCACTATTTGAATATCAAACTAAAGTAAATGTTTGTAAAAAAAAGGTAATAAAAGTAAATGTGAGACAAGAAAAACAAAATGAAACAGGAATGTACTGCTACAATATTGTATATGGTTTGATTTCTAAATTTCTGTGTAAAAATACATAATTGTTTTTTAATATTCTATAGGGATTTGAATTTTAGGATATCCTGGTGGATATGTCTAAGGTATGTGATAGACAGTGACGTTAAACTCAACTGACTCTTTTATAGGGTAATATCATTAAGCTTCTCCTCTGGATGTTTAACAGCTAAAGCTTTCAGACCAAAAATTAGACAGATAGATGGGCTAAAGAGATCGCCTATATTTTGGCCCTAGCCCTTCAAGGTCAGTGAGGACTCAGGATATAAGAGAACCTCTGCTGTGACATCGTATAACTAAGTGGTGTCCCAGATTTTCTGATCAAGGAGATTATGGGGCCACAGGTGAAAGTGATCGATGATGTATAGTGTGCCTAATGAGAGTCTCCTATAGAGAAAAAAAATTTTTTTCAGGCTTTTACAGAGAGCAAACTGGCCAAGCAATTGCTGTGACTCATCCAGTTGGCTGACACTGACAAAAGATCCACAAGGTGCTGTACATGGTTCCAGGGTAAATCCTGAGAGAATTTGACTGACGTTATCAGATAGCAAAAGTTACATTTTTAGTTATATATGTCTTGTTTTAACTTGGTCTTAACCATTCAGCAGAAAAACGTAAACAAGAGGTATAAAAAGTAAAGCCATATTAATATGCTGAGCTGTAAAAGGCTCAAGTCAACAACTTCGGACAATTGTCAGTTGTGCTGATAACTCACTACTATTATGGGCTATTGGACTATATTGGAATATTTTTCTGAATTCAAGTATATACAATCTTTGGACTGGCATCAAGTATGAAAAAGTCCTTATAGCTTCTCTAACAGCAATGGAGCACCCATCTCTGACAAAAAAAAGCAAAAATGGGGATATAAATAAAGGACCATTTTGTTGTGAAAAAATGTGTATATACATGATATTTGGGATAGATATAGATCCTTAGTTTAATGAGAAGAAAGGTTTGTACTAATACTGTTTAGATAAAGTATCATGTCTGCATCTTGTCCTCTGAATAACTACTATGAAGACAACAATATGCAATGTATTAATTGTAACTGTCTTACTAACCTGTTTTGAAACTGTTTCATGGCTATTTTATCTTTTATTCTCATTAAAATGAATAAAAAATTGTGGGTGATGACTATTATGTTTCAGCAATGACAAAATAAGACAATCAAATAAGATAATGAAATCAGTAACATTCTCCAAACTGACAGTAATCAATTAAAAAACCAACTAGATTTGTGGCAATTAATTCAGCCAGGTTGCTCCCTTCTTTCACTTATTTTTTGGTCTTATTTTTCATGAGTGTCTGTGTATGGGAGTGAGTGTGTGTGGACTGGTAATTGAGCTCAGGACCTCACTCATGCCAGGAAGGTGCTGTGTCACTGAGCTACATCCTCAGCCTTGAGAACATTTTTCTGAATGCTGCTTAATATTTATATATACCAAGTCTTTACACTCTGCTGATGGGAATACAAAAACTATTCCTGTTCCTTTCTGAGTCTATGAGAATTGGTATTTCTCATTTTTTGAGGAATTATTTCCCCGGCCTTGGGAATTTTATGTCTATATTGATGTAGATAAATGTTTAGCCAATGCCATGAGAGGATCTGTGTGAAGCCCTCTGGGGCTCTCTCCTGCACACCTTAGTCCTTTGGATTCTTTTCTGTCCCAAACCAGTGGGTCAGTCAATGAAGAGGAGTGGGGAATTGAGGAGGGGACAAAGGACAGGAGATGTGAGAAATGGAGACAAGACAGGATTCTGATCAAGTCTCATTTATTCAGGGGAGCTGCTGGGTATATATAGTGGAGGCATAGGGAAATGACGTCGGCCGGTAAAAGGCACGAGTAACTAGGCAACAAGGCTATGACAGGAAGTCCCACCTTCTGGGCATAGCAGGAGACTTATGGGAAATAGGCAGGGTAAGAAGAATTAGGAGCTTAGCTCAGCAGAGGTAGGGGAAGAGTAAGTCAGCGTCACTAATGATGCTGATGCACCAAGAGAATTTTATAGGTCAGAGGCACTCAGGTGACCATTAATGGATATGTGGCACGGAGTCATGATGTGGCAGATTCACAGGATTTAGAAAGACTCACTTGCAATAGTATTGGAGGCCTGGAGTTATTGTGCCTCCCACACTTTTCCACATTTTTTGATCTTTTGGTCTGTGCACATTTGCTATGTATATTCTCTAAACCTGAAAACTACTGAGCTCTGTTTAGAGATCCATTCTTTGCCTTGTAGCATGGAAGCCCTCTCCAAGCAGTAAGGTAGGGAAGTTGGATGGATGCCTAATTTATTTTCCCCCTCTCAAATATTGCAATTCTGCATTGCCTTTGGTTCAATGTCAGAAAACCATTTTATGTATATTTTGCCCAATTTTCTAGTTGTTTAATCAAATTAATTTTTGTTCCATCATGGCTGGAAGTGAAAGATATTAATGCATATTTGAGCTGTCAGACTGAATTTACAGTGTGTGCTCTTCAAGAGCTAATTCTTCAGTTTGTGGAAATGCAGATCATATTATATATGTTGCTCTTAAGTTGAAAGACTGCACATGTAAAAGGGCACCTATTTTTGAACCCAGTGATTAGCACAGGTTGAATACTCCTAATCTAAAACTCAGAAATTCAAAATGGTCTAAAAATGACATTGTTGAGCATTAATATGATGTTTTAAACATTTCAGCTTTGGAGGCATTTTGAAATTCATATTTTCAGATTATGTATGCTCAACTAGTGAAGTCCAAACAAATATTCCAATGTCAACAAACAAAGAAAAGCAAGACTGGAAATACTTCTGGGCCCAAGCATTTTGTACAAGGTATACTCAACCTGTGTAAGTATTGAGCACAGAAAACATGTTGTTTTCTAAACTTTTGGGACAGGGAGCAGGATGTCACTCAGCAATACAACACCACCCTGGCAATCACAAGGCCCTAAGTTCAATTCCTAGTAAAAAAAAATAAACTATTGGAACAATGTTAAGTCATTTACAGCATTAACTCAGATGAACAGCATCATGGTTAAGGTGACTTTCAGCAGCAGAAATAAGAGAAGTGACTCATCTGAGACTGTACAATGAATCTCATCACTCACACCCCAAATGCTGAGCACTAAAACACAAACATTGCTAGTGATGTAAATGGCAGATGACAGAGGGAGTTGGTGAATATTAGCAGAGGGGGACTTTCCGTGTTTACCTTGTCTGTATGTCCCCTATGCCCAGAGCTTCCTTCTCTATTTTTCTACATGTTAAAGAACAGGGTCATATCATGATCACTGGATAATAAAACCTAAAATATGTCCAATTATTATTGTGTGCTATGCACTGTGTTAAGAACTCTTATATTATCTTTTGCTAAATTCTCACAACAACCTTACTGTTCCTATTGTAGAAATAAGGGCTCAAGTACAGAGAGGATTAATTATACTTTTAAGAGCTCCAAATATAGTGATTGGCTGAACTAGTACCAGAAACAAGCCTTTTTGAACTCCATACTCTATGCTTAGGCCTTCATATCTTCATCTGAGTTACTAAGAGTGCTAGAGGTTTCCTGTTCCTCCACATTAGTCTCTGTATCTTCTGGCAGTGGCCAGGACATTTTATGCTTCCTCATGGAAGTATCTATTTCAGGATACCTTGGCTCAGGAAGACCCTGGATATTACTCAATAGCATGTATTTTTCAAGCTCTAAATGTTTCCATATTCTGATTGAATTGTCTTGCACTTTTGACATGTTAATTCCTTCTACTCTAGCCAGTAGTACTAATTTTTTTCTCACTAAAATCCTGCTTAGTGCTGCTTTGCAACTAATGTTCTTTCAAGATTTAGTTTTTTCATGTCTTGTTTTGTTTTTTGGGTTTTTTTTTGTGGAACCGGGGATTGAACCCAGGCCCTTGTGCTTGCCAGGGAAGCGCTTATTCCACTGAGCAATCTCCCCAGCCCCAACTAGCTTTTTCATTTCATTGCTCCTCATAGACCACTTCTTTTTGAAATCCTTCCCATGCTTTGAATTACCAGCAGGTGCTTTAGTTATTTGGATTTGGTTATATGGTCTTCCCCACTTTCCTGCATGGTACTTAGAAATGTTCACTAGGTGTTTATGACACAGAGCTCCTATATTCATATTATAACCTGCTCAAAATTTCCAACCAAAATTTCCAATTTTTTATCAGTACATATTTTCAATGTGAGACTAATAGGCATCAATGAGAAAGGAGTCAATACAAAGGACATTAAAAAATATGGGCAGAAGTAATAGCAGAAAACTTCCCAAATATGAAGAAACAATCTGACAGTCAGGTAACTGAAGCATACAGAACCCCAAGTAACCTCAATCCAATGAAAAACTCACTGAG
>NW_004524639.1:3207027-3207588 GCF_000260255.1 Octodon degus
AAAGTGAAAAGGCAACCCACAAATTTGGAAAAAATCATGACAAATAAGTACTCAGAAAAAAGGTCTGCTCTCTAGAATCTATAAAGCACTAAAAAACACTAGAACCCCAAATTTAAAAGACCCAATCCAGAAATGGGAGTCTGAGATGAGCACATACTTTTCATAGGATGAAATTAAAGAAGCGAATGAGTATATGAAAAAATGCTCCCCATCACTAGCCATCCACGAAATGCAAATTAAAACAACATTAAGATATCATCTCACCCCAGGAAGGATTGCTATCATAAAGAAATCACCCCAGAACAAGTGTTGGAGAGGCTGTGGGGAAAAAGGAACCCTTCTCCACTGCTGGTGGGAATGTAGACTGGTGCAAGCATTATAGAAATCAGTATGCAGACTCCTTAGAAAAGTTGGACTGGAAATCCCATTTCAACCAGCTATTTTTCTACTGGGAATTTTCTCAGATGATCTGAAAACATCATATCATAGTGACATATGTGTGCCTATGTTTATAGCAGCACAATTTGTGATAGCCAAATCTTGGAAACAACCAAGATGCCC
>NW_004524639.1:3208984-3213934 GCF_000260255.1 Octodon degus
TTCCATATTATGCCTAAGATGTTTGATATGCAGACAGATAGTGAGGTTAAGCTTAACAACCTAAGTTGTATGGTAATAGCAATAAACTTCTGGATGGTTAACAACCTAAGTTTGCAGACCAAAATTAGAGAAAAAGGAGGGCCACAAGGAAAGCCAACATTTTGGCCCTATCCTTCTAAGGTCAATTAAAACTCAGGACATATGAGAACCTGTACTGTAACATCATGTAACTCAGTAGTGTCCCAAATTTTCTGATCAAGGAGATTATGAGGCCAAAGAAGAAAGTGATTGATGATGTAGAGTGTGCCTAAGGAGAGTCACTTGGAGAGAAAACATTCTCTCAGGCTTTCACAGAGAGCACATTGTCCAAGCAATGACCGTGACTCATCCGCATGGCTGACACTGACAAAGGTTTTACAATCTGAGTTACAGGATTTCAGGATAAATCCTGAGGGAATTTCACTGACCTTATCAGACCTAAAGCTACAACTCTTGTTACTTAGGTCCTGCTTTACCTTGGTCTTAACCATCTAGCAGAAAAGTATAAAAACAAAATATGAGAAGTAAAGCCATGCTGTTATGTTGATCTATAGGGAACTTAGGTCAATTTCTGACATTGCCAGTGAAGTGGAAGACCCAATACTATTATGGGCTACTGTACTCTTTTAGAATATTTTACTCAATTTACACACCTATAATATTCAAATAACGGAACTTAAGAAAAAAGGGGATACAGATGAATGTCCATTTTTTTATCTGTGTATTCAAAGTGGTTAGGATAGATATATAGTTACATTCTCTTAATGAGTAGAGCGATTTGTTCTAGTGGTGTTTTTAAATAGGATATCATGTCTGCATCTTGTACAGCAATTATCCACTAGGAAGAATGTATGCAATGTGTGAGTTATTGAAACTGTCGTATCAATTTGATTTAAAACTGTCTCACTGCTATTTTTTTATCAATAAAATTATGGGAAAACATAAAAAAATAAATTCTTAAATATTTATTTTTTCTTTTTAGTTTACATGAATGTATCTGGTAATATGAACAATTAATTTGAAGATAACACTGAATTGCAGCAAATACTGTGAAATTCATATTATCTTATTTAGTGAAATTCTATTAAAGTTTCTGTTTTAATGTCATTTTCTACTTGTTTTAAAAATAAAAAATTAAACTATTATGTATGAATTAAAAAAAGAAACTTCCGTCATAGGATTGTGTTCATTGCATCCTAAAAGTTTTGTTATGTTCTACTAATCTTATCATTTCATGCAAGGAACTGTCTAATATTTTCCTCAATTTCTTCTGTAAAGCATTGTTTATTTAGAAGTATATTGCTCTGTTTCCATACATTTACATAATTTCTGTGCTTTCTTTTGCTGCTTATTTCCATTTTCCCAGCTCTATGATTCAAAAATATGTATAGTATAATTTCAGTTCTTTCACATTTACTTAAGCATGTTTTATTGACTACTATGTGGACTATTTTGGAGATAGTTCCATGTACTGTTGCGAAGAATGTGTATTTTGTTGTTAGGTGGAACAATCTATATATGTCTATTATGCTCATTTGTTCAAGGAGTTTTTCAACATTGATACTTTAAAATTTTCTTTTTGTCTAGTTGGTCTTTCTATTTGTGAGAGTAGGGTGATGATTTTCCCCACTATAATTGTGTTTGTGTTTTGTATGTTTTTTTTTGTCTAGTAGCACTTGTTTTATGAAGTTGTGTGTGCCATTGTTTGGTGTATATATGTTAATTATTGTGTGTCTTCCTATTGTATTCTTCCTTTCACCAATAAGTAGTGAACTACTTCTTTTGATCATTTTTTGCTTGATGTCCACTTTTCTGAATATAGAATAGCTCCAGTTGGAATTTGGGGGTTCTGTTTCATGGAATATTGTTTTCCATCCTTGATTTAAGTCTATGAATTACTTACTGGATGTTTCTTAAATATAAGATTCCACTGGATTTTGTTTCTTGACCGATTCTGCAGGTCTTTGTCTTTTGATTGGTTAATTGAGACCATTCACATTGAGATGCGTTACTTATACGTATTGACTTCTTGTCATTTCTTTTTTCTTTTTGCTGATTCCCATCTTTACCTTCTACTTGACTCCTCACTATACCTGATGTATTCATTCTGTTAGACCTTTTGCCACTGCTCGCTTCATTTTCTCTTTCTACGATGTCCTTCAGGAAGTTTTGGAGTGCTAGTTTGGTAGTCATGAATTCATGTGGGTGCTCTTCATCATGAAACTCTTGTTTCCTCTATTTACAGGATATATCAGCCTGAGCTATAAATGGTTTTATTTTATGGTTTGCAATACTTCACTGCATACTCTCTTGGACTTTATGGTTTGTATCACAAGTCTGCTGCAATGCTAATGGATTCTCCTTTATAAGTGATTTGTTGCTTTTCTCTAATTATGGCTTTGTGGAGTTATAAATCCTTCACTTAATCTGTATATCAAATTGTTTCCCTTATTTGGCAAGTTTTGTGCTACTATTTCATAAAAGAGGATTTTTAATGTCATCTGTACTGTCTTCTGATATTTCACTAATTCCAACTAATCTGAGATTAGTCTTCTTTCTATCATCTTGGCTCTGTTGAATCCCTTTTACATGTTCTTTTGTTGTTCTTGACGTACCTGTCATTCATGGGTCACTGACCACACCCCAGTCTTCTAGTTCTGACATTGTGTCCTCACATTTATCCCATTAGCCTATATTTTTGATAGAATTTTTTATCTCATTGGTTTCTAGTTGAAGCATTTTTGTGGATTCTAGCTTTTTTCTATGCTAGAAATTCATTTTTTCCATCATTTTGTTCACCTCTCCTAGCTTTTTATTATTCTCTTTTATAGATTTGCTCATCATTTGTTTGAGGGGCCTATTTGTTTCCTTGTATCTTCTGTGAACTTGCCAGGAGCCTTACTGATCTGTTTTGTTATCACTTCTGATATACTTTTGAATAATTTATGTTTGTACATTTTGGTTTCCTGCCCTTTGATTCCCCAGAGTCAGTTTTGGGCATTTGAAAGTTTTTGGAGACATGTTGTTAGCTTGTCATGCATTTGTATTTTTGCTTGTCTTTGTTTTGATGCTTTGCTTCTAGTATGAGAAACTCTTTCATTAATGCCTAATTTTCATTGGTATCCTCTGGGTGTGACTAACTCTTGTCCTTTGTCTCTTTTCTAGCATCCATCCACCTTCATTTACTTGGGATGGAAAGATCACACATTTGACCAAGTACCCAGTTCTCTAGGAATAGACTACAGTATTGTTAGTGACCCCAAGACCATCCATATACTGGCATCTCAAGAAAACTAGTTAATAAGAACAGCTATCCCTCCTGGGATATTGTAATAAATCAGCATTAATTACAGGACGAAATGCATACTGAATATTGACAAAACCTGAGGACCAATAATATGCCACCCTTAACCATAGAAAAAGATCTGTAATTACAAGATGAACACCAACGCAAATCAAATATTGACCTACTGTTGACCTACAAAATATGTGTTTCATGGAACAACTTTACTTCTACTAATCATAGAATAGTGTACAATAGCAGTATTATAAAGTTAACTATCTAGAGATTCATAAAGTTTAATTGTACTAGTAAATGTAAAGGTTATTGGAAATGGAAGAATGAAAAAAGGAACATTTTGAAAGTTAATTAGTGTTGTAAGAGAAGGAGGAAAGAAAATGTGATAGTGGGTCTTGTTGAGGAATGAAAAAAATAATAATGTTAGAGAATAGTCATAGAAAGGAACAAACAAGAAAAGAAGAAAGAATAAACAGAGAACAGAATACAGAAAAGAAAGAAGGAAAACAGAAATGTCAAAGGGGGAAGAGATCCAGGGATCAAACTCAGAACCTTGCACTTGCCAGGCAGGCACTTACACCACTAAGCTATACCCCAGCATGATTTTCTTTCTCTAGCTTTGGCCTTTAGGTTTTGGAGGTGCCCTCCCTGCATCTTAGGTATATTGTCTCTTTACCCCAATGGTCTTTACTATCTAAGCCAAGTCATGTCCTTGGCTCTGAGGGAAACCCAATTAACCTGCTAGTCTCTGCTGGATGTAAACTGCCATGTGGTGTTTCAAGTGGACTGCTGTGCTTCCTGTTGCCAGTCATGTGGCCTGATAGCTCCCTTCTCTCCCTAGGCATTGTCCTTGTCCAGGATCAGGTCAGTTATTTAGTCCTTGCCTCTGCTGCCCTATGCCAAGAGTAAGCAAGATATTGAGCTGGCTTGGACCTGGTGGGTGGTCCAGCCCTTTCCCGGGGGTGTAAGGACACTGTGTGTCTGTCATGGTCTGTTTGCTCACATCAGGGCCCCCATATTAAATTCAAATAGCACCAAAAGGTAATAAAAGGTGGGCATTTTTAAATTTTTGTTTTTTAAATACACTGAAACCTAATTGATTGACAATGGAATTTGAATTGAATGAGAAACAGAGAAGAGTGGATTTGATTTTATTGCTAAATGGAATACCCATATCTGACAAAACTAAACAAAAAAGGAGATACAAATTAAGGACAATTTGGATCTGTATATTCAAAATAGTTAGGATAGATATACAGCTACCTTCTCTTAATTCAATGAGAAGAAAGATTTGTACTAATAGTGTTTGGACAGGATATCATGTCTCCATCTTGTACTATGAATAACCACTAGAAAGACAACAATATGCAGTGTATTAATTATTGAAACTCTCCTACTAATCGGTTTTGAAACTGTCTCATTGCTAGTTGCACCTCAATAAAATTATTAAAAAATAAATACATAAAAAATAAAAGGCTGGCAAAAGGAAAAAAATAATTTTGGGAGAAAAACAAGCACAATAAAGAATTAAGGGAAATTAAAAAAATAAAATAAAGTTGGCTGCACTTGAAATTAAAAAGGAAAAAATCACCCGTTTTAAGAAGATATTTAAC
>NW_004524639.1:3214495-3231152 GCF_000260255.1 Octodon degus
ACACACACACACACACACACACACACACACATGAAATAGAGCATTTTGATTATTTGTGAGCTGTGAATGAACCTTTTTAGGTACAGTGGGAAAAGCACTGGAGTTGGACCTTGTTCTGTTTTGCAAACCAGGCCTGGAGTGTGTAGTTTGGAAACTCAGCAAGTATATGAATAAAGCAGTTGACACCATCTTTGATGGTACTTTCTAATCCTCAAAGCTGTCTTCATTATTCTTTACTCCATCTTTTTTGGCTACATTTCGAGCATTTTATAGCAGTGTCCCCTTTGTCTTCCCCAAGGCCACTTAGTCTCTGAGTGCCTCCCAGCCTGGGAAGAACTGCTTTTGGCATCCTGGATAATGCTGTCACTCAGTCATTTGGCCTCGTAGCCTAAGTCTTTGCTTCATTTATATCTTTTGTGTTCAGAGACACACTTTTGGGGGATGGTCAGGTAATCAGATGCTCGTATCCTAGCTGTGTATGTGTGTAGCCGTAAGAGTTATCTAGGTGGGGCCCTTCCCCACCTACAGCAACTGCACGTTGCTTCCACCTCTGTCCTGATCCCGTCTAGAGGGACTTTTTTTTCACAGTTTCCTGAGCTCTGAAAAAGACATTTGGTAAGCTGTAATAACATTCTTTTTGTGTGTGTGGCACTGGAGATGGAATCCAGGGCCTTATACATGTTCAAGATTTAATGACGACCTTAGCAGTAAAAACAACAGCCACCATCTGTCAACTGATTACACTGTGAAGCGCAGAATCCTCTGGGATCCTGATAGAGTTGAAGACGCATCCTTAGAGAGGTTCAAAATCTTCTCCAAATCAGGAATTAGCCAATGATGGAACTGAGCTCAAACCTCAGGACCTTCTTTCATTATCTCTCTGCACCTCTCCTTGATCTTTTGTCTGCTGTATACATCAGTTCTCAAATGTAAGGTGTAGGTAGATCACCTGAGAATCTTAGAAAACACAGGTTCATCTAGTGTCCCTGGCATGAAGCCTGGGATTTTGTGTTTTTGTTAAGGTCCTGTGTTTTTGCTAAGATTGTGATAAATTGTGCAAAGATTTTCAATTTCTCCTCCACTAACCTAAACAATTGGGATTAACATGCAACACCTTGTACCCAATGCTTCTGTTAAAGAGAGCATCAGTAGAATAAGCGCTTGCCTGGCAAGTGGAAGGGCCTGAGTTCAATCCCCAGTTCTGCCAATATTATTTGTTTATGTGGTTAACTTGTCCACCTCAGGGACAAGTTAACAAATAAACAAATAAATGAAGAGAGCATAGTGTTTGGAGCTCCAAAAATAGTATATAGTTACTACATGCCAATCAGTGGCTATATGCTTTACATAGACTATTTAGTCTTTATTACACTAAGAGGACAGCATCATCATTATCATTATTACCATTTTTATTTTCATTTCTCATGAAGAAGAAACACACTTCTCATGATATGCCCAAGGTCACACAGCTACCAAGTGGAAGCACTTGGATTGGAATTCGTGGAGTCTGGCTCTAGGATCTTAGCCCCTAAGAGGTCAGGTCTGTGAAAAATAGAGAAATGGAAAAATGGATGGATACTTGTTTTAAGTGTAGGCTTCCATAGCTATTATTAGCATCAGAACTATTGCCATGTCAAAGCATCAGAGGGACTTGGCATGACTAGAGCATTCTGAGCTCTGAGTTATGTATTATTGTTTTTTACATTCTGCAATTATCTCCTGGTAACTAATAGTTAAAGACTGATCAAGCTTGTTCTGCAGTTACAGATGTTGAAAAGGCAAGGATAGATGAGTTTCACTTCCACTTTGCTGCTGGCTAAGGTTGTTATACACAGCTTTAATGAGGAAGAGGAGAAAAGCTGAAGGTCACAGTCTTTCAAGTCTAGGGAATTTGGGGAGTACTTCTGCCTGGATTTAGGCCAACAGTCATCCAAGAAGTTGGCTAAAGGGTCTACTGCATTTACTTTTACCTAATTACAGCAATCAACTGACATCTTCAAAGGACTTCAGTTAGGTAGCCAGCACCAGACACAAATAAACTGCATGTATTTATGTGTCCTTCTTGGTCAAGGTTTGCTAATAGGGAAGTGATAAAGCCTCTGAAGGAGTATAAAAAATGTGCTGCAGCAGTTCTTAACTTACTTTCATTCATATGCTGAACTAGAATGGGATGAGCCATTAGAGATTCTTTCCTCAGAAATTGTACATAGACAGAAGCATGAATGTCTTTGTACATAACCTTGGGGAGGAGTATAAAAACTCTCTGAAGCAAAGTCAAAGTCCCCTCCTTGGAATTTCGACAATGCCAGGATGAATGTAGCAAGCAGTGCAAAAATGTTGTCATCTGGTATACTTTCACATCCAAATTTTTACCAAAAAAAGTTAATTGAAAACACAAAATGTTGCATAAGTTAGAACTTAACTTTGTATTTAATATGGTCATTAAATGAAAATCAAATAATATCACTTCAATAATACTTTTGTTTTAAATACCCAGTCAGGCTATGGATGGTGGGGCATACCTTGAAATCCCAGCACATTGGGGATTTGAGACAGAAAGATCACAAATTTGAGCCAAACCTGGACAAGTTAACCACATAACGAGACCCTGTCTCAAATGCAAAACAGGCTCACTCCCATCCAGTTGTAAGATTCTTGACTCTTCTTGTGTTACTTTGAGAGTATACCCTTGCTACACAAAGCATGGTTCACGGATCAACAGCATGAGCCTGTTGATAAATAATGGTCCTAGGCCCTACGTCTTCCATCTATCCTCTGTTTACTTTCATATTAATGATGCTTCTAATGCCTCAGTTTGTCTACACCCTTTGTTATGTTTTATACCTAGATGTAGACATGAGCCTCTTGCACTCCTAGCCGGTGCTTTGGGAAGGTGAGTGAATTAAGGAGGTTTATAGTGGACTTGCTATTAGGGGGTATGTTCTGCTTGGAAGAGGCGGGTCATTGGGAGCATGGCCTGGAAACGTTAATCTCCCTCCTCAGCTCCTTTGCTTTCTCTCTCTTTCTGGTCTACCATGTCAATGAGAAGCTGTCCTACACCAGGCCCCACTGCCAGGTCATACGGCCTTGGAGCCAGTCAACCATGCAAGGACTAAAACTTCTAACACATGAGCCAAAATAAGACTCTATTCCTTTAAATTGTAGCTTTTGGGTATTTTGTTCCTGTAATGAGAAGATGACTACAACACCCTTGATTTGATCATCTGCACTTGTTCTCCACTGATGTAGGCACTAACCAGCAAGGTCACACATTTGACCTTCTAAGCCTGTCTGTGGCAACATTCATCTAACCACATTCATCCCTCCTTGCTCATTTCTTCCATGTGTAATCTTGGTACTCTCAAGACTTGTTGGTTTTCCCACCTTTCCTTGTTCCCTTTTCACCCAGGATAGACGTTCCTACTTGCTTTAAATCAACTTGCTGTTGTCCTCTATCATGAATCCTAGCTTTCCCTCTGTATCTTTGGCCTCCACTGTCAGCTATTTCACTGATGATCCAGGACCCTAAAATCCCTCAACACCATAATGATCTAGTACCTAGAATAATATCTCTTTTTGTGGAATACTAAATGTTACTAAAGAAAGTCACAACATAGTGCATATTGGGTACACAAGTCAGTCAGTAGTGATTTTTGATCTTACCTGGATCCTCCCTATTATGTTAATGCTTTTTTATTCTTCTTTAGCCTACTCTTCAGAGAGATAGGATTCTACAGTAGTCAGCCCATGTACTGGCATCTGAGGAGAACTGGGCTCATATCCGGGGTCTTTTTCCTATCACCTGTATGACTGGGAAAAATTGATCTAATCTTTTGTTTTAGTGTTCTTCATAGATAATTTGAAGGTGAGGCCATTACTCATTTTGGAGTGCTGTTTGTCACTACCGAATTAGACAAAGTATGGAAAACACAGATAACACAGTGAGCAGCACATAAAATATAAATTCTGTAGGTGTATATTCATGGATACACACAAAAGCTTTATTCATTTATGTATCATATGCCATGAAATTTACCAATTGTAATTGTAAATATAATGATTTTAGAAAATTTATGGAGTTGTGTGACATTCATCACAATTCATTTTTAGAACACTTCTAGTGGCCCACAAAGTTCCCTTGTACATGTGTGAACTCAGCTTTTATTTCTTTTTTTTCAAAGTTTTATTGATAAACAGATAGCAATGAGACAGTTTCAAATCAAATCGAAAGTACAGTTTCAACAAATAATACACTGCATATATTCTTCTTAGTGGTTAATTGCTGTACAAGATGCGGACTTGTGATCCTATTTACAAACACCATTAGAACAAATCATTCTATTCATTAACAGAATGTAACTATATATCTATCCCAACCACTTTGAATACACAGATACAAAATGGACATTCATCTGTATACCCCATTTTTTCTAAGTTCCATTATTGAATATTATAAGTGTGTAAACTCAGCAAAATATTCTAAAAGAGTCCAGTAGCCCATAATAGCATTGGGTCTTCTGTTTAACTGGCAATGTCAGAAATTATTGACCTGAGTCCCCCACAGCTCAACTTAACAGCATGGCTTTATTTCTTATATTTCGTCTTCATACTTTTCTACTGGATGGTTAAGACCAAGGTAAAGCAGGACCTGTGCAACAAGAGTTGTAGCTTTTTGGTCTGAGAAGGTCAGTGAAATGCCCTCAGGATTTGTCCTGAGATCCTGTACCTCAGATTGTAGAACCTTTATCAGTGCTCAGCTTTTATTTCTAATTCTTGTCTTGGGCAGCCACTGAATGAACCACTTTCTATATTTTTACTTTTTCCAAACATTTCATGTAAGGGAAAAAAATATTCAGTCTTTTGCATCTCACTTCTTTTACACAGCATTATGTTTCTGAGGTTTATGCATGTTGCATGGTGTATTAGTACTTTTTTTTAATTTTGTTTTTCATTTCTGTTCATGGCCAAATAATATTCCATTATGTGGATATACTCAATTTTATTTATTCATCATTAGTTTATATGCATTTGAATTGGGTTCATTTGAGGCAATTATAAGGAATGCAGCTATGATTATTTGTGTACAGTTCTTTACGTGAACATATATTTTCATTTATTTGACGATGTATACCTAGAAGTTGAATTACTAGATTATATTTTAGATGTAGGTGAGACTTTTAAGAAGCTGCCAAAATATTTTACAAAGTAGCAGTCCTAAAATTGTAGTTTCTCAATAGCAATTCATGGGATTCTACTTTTGCCATTTGTTCTGCACTTGTCTAGCCAATGCTTGTTATTTTTCTTTTGTTTTTACTATACCTATTTTAATAGATAGTGATAGCTTGCTTTGATTTTAATTTAATCTCCTATGGCTAATGACCAAGTGACAGCATGTATTTATTAGACATTCATATATCTTTTTATTAAATGTCTGTTAAAATATTTTACTCATTTTGAATTGTTTTGTGTTCTCATTTTTGAATTCTAAGAGTTCTTTGTATATTCTAGATACAAGGCTTTAGTCAGTTCTATCACTAATGAAATCTCTGCTTTTGGGGGTATAACCTTCCATTTTGATGGATACTTTTATTCCATGTATAATTCTGGTTTGACCTTTTCTATCTTTTAACATTTTCAATACTATTCTACTATAGCCATTAATTGTATTGATTCACTACTGTATAAATTTTTTAAAAAACTCTAGCTTCTTTATAGATTTTTTTCTTGTTCTTATCAAGGACAGTTTTACTATCTTCAAAAGTACTACAAAACATTTCTTGAAATATTTCTACCCCTTTTGTGTCTCTCCTTTTGGACTCTTCATTATTCATTTGATGCTTATTATTGTCCCACAGGTTTTAGGGCTGTACATTTTTATCCCAATCCCTTTTATTTTCTTCTTAAAATCAAATAATTTGTATTTCCTTATTTTTCAGCTTACTAATTTTTCTTCTGCTACTCGAATCTGCCATTGTGTGTCTCTTGTAATTTTTAATTTCTTTTTCTTTTTCTAATTTTTCACTCTAAATTTTCCATTTCTTTCTTTTTTTATGTATTTGGTATAGGGTGTCACTATGCAGCTTGGACTCATAGTGATCCTCCTATTTTCAGCATCCCCAGCGTTGGGATTACAGGTGTGCACCACCACACCCTGTCTTGGTGACTGGTTCAGTGTGCCCAGGGGCAGCGCTGGTGTAGCATGTGGTGCTGGGATCAAACTATGGTCCTTGTGCTTACCTAAGCAGGTGCTTAGTCCACTGAGCTATCTCACTGGCCCTTATTTCTTTTTTTTTTAAAAAAAATTCTCTTTCCTTGAAGATATTTTCTTTGTTATGTTTACATTGTCATACTTTGTCCTAAGTCTTTAAAAATAGTTTCTTAACTCTGTTATGAATATATGTTGATAGATCTCTTGAAGTCCTTATTTACTCCTTCCAACATATGGGCTACTCAGAAACTCTATTGCCTGCTTTGTTGTTCTTGTGTGTCATTTTTCTATTGTTCTTTTTGTTTTTAACTTTCTCTTCATGTTCCACTCTTTTTAATAATGTATTGTGGGAAGTACAGATTCTTATGTTTTACTCCTGAAGCTTGATGTTATTGTTTCTTTTTCGTTCTTCTTTACTAACATGCCAAAGCTAAATATGTGAATTATTTCTCCCATATGGTTTGTAGGTCCTAATTGAGTTTTCTGTTGAGTTTTCTTTCATTCTTGTTTCTATTTTGAACCTTGGCCTCTAATGCACTGTACTTCTCCTTGTTCGGGTGGCTTAGCAAGGAGGTTAAGCACAACATCTCATGCTCTTAAGGCTGCAGCTGTCCCCTGTTGATGGGTCTGTATTCCAGTGGTGCTCCATACTCAAAGTTCAGGCTGCTTTCAATTCCTTCCTGGCTATTACTTTCCATTGGACCATCTTGCATTGTCTCTGCTTTCAGTAAGTTTAGTTGTTATTGTCATTATGATTGTGTATTCTTTCCTCTCAGCAGTGGTACTATGCATTTTTGCTTTCCACAAGATCAAGACCTCATTCCTGGCTTCTTTAGTTTCAACAGTTAACTATCTTTCTCACTTTCTGAAAAGATGTTGGCCACTCTGAGTGAATACCCATGACTTCCCATTTTATATTTTCTATTCTTATAGAATTTACTTTAAATGATATCCAGCCTTTAAAAATAAGTGCAAAAATCTTTGAGTTTTGAGTCTACTCATAAAGATATGTAACCATCACCATTGTCTAATTCCAGAACATTGTCATTATTCTGAAAGGAAACTATGTCTGCTACCAGTAACTTCTTATTTCTACTTCCGTTCAGCTCTGGGAAACAAGTTGTAGTATGAATCAATCCTTCATTCCTTTGTATTGTTCAGTAATATCTATTGTCCAGATAGGCCTTATTTGGTTTTTTCTTTTATCAGTTGATGAGCAGTTAAATTATGTTGGCTTTGTCTATACTTTAAAGTGTTCTTGTGTAGACCTTCTGATAATCCTGGCTATCTACTCCCCCATTTTATATATTATAAAATATAAACTAATATAATAATATTATAACTTATTTTCAATCACTAAAAAATTCGATGCTGTATCCAGAAGAATCCCTGAGCTTTATTGCTGTTCATCAGTGCATGCAGGACCTTGCTCCAGCCATTTGTTCCTTCCAGTGGGCCTGTCATTCTGCACATGTGACTCTGTGCTGTCAGTCTCCAACACGGTGTGATGTAGCCTGACTCTGTCTTCAGCATGATCTTTTTCAATGTCCAACATTTTTCTTACCTATTTTATTATAAAATATGGTCATTTTTAACTTCAAACTTTATTGTGAAACTTATTTGCCATTTCTGGTATTGCTGTCATTTCTCTTTTAGTTTTAATTCCTTTGTCATCTCTTGGAGACAAGAATAATCTCTTACTCTTACTTATTCCTGCATCTTGATAGCTGCCCAGCACAGGGTGAGAGCACAGACACACTCCATAGATCAAAACATAGATCAAATTGTGATTTGATTTCAATTTTGAAATATTTTTTCTATCATTGTCTTTCTCTCAATTCCTTCATTTCTTTCCCTTTCACTCTTTCTCTTCTCTTTTTCCTTATCTTTGCTTCCTTTTCTTTAGCTATCATACATAAAATAATTCCTAATAATAAGTTTTATATTTGGCAGGCATTCAACAAAAATTTTTTTGGTTGTTGGGAGTGGTGACACACAGAAATAATACCAGCTACTTGGGAGGCTGAGTAGAAATTTGGCAAATTTGAGCCCAGATTGGGCAATTTAGCAAGACCATATCTCAAGATGAAAAATATAAAGGGCTGGGTATGTAGGGAAGTGGTAGAGTGCCCCTGGGTTCAATCCTTTGTACCTCAGTAACACACACACACACACACACACACACACACACACACACACTTCCACTTGTTATTGTTTAAGTAAAATCTTCGCTAAATTTACAACATATCTTCTCACATGAGATTTCTTTTTCTCCATTTCTTTACTTTGGATTTGCTTTAATTTTGCAGAGGGGGAGGAGGAGTTTGCCAAGATGTAGAAAGGAAAAGGAAGACATGAAGCTGTGCTTAGGAAATTTATCAGTGAATAAATATTTTGTTAGCATTTGGTCTGTAATGGCAAATCCCAGAAAGGTTTTCCCTCACACCTGGAGTGTCCCAGCAAAGGCTGGACAACAACTGCTTGGCAAGCACCTCCTTGGTGGAATGACTTGTGTGTTAAAGTGAAAGGCTACATTTTAATGCCCCTGAAACCCAGCTCATGGCACCTTTTCAAGTGAGTGTTCTAATGGGCAAGAAAAAGAAGTAGAGAAGTGCTAGGAGAGCATGTGTGAATATTGTAGGCTTAGTGTCCAAGTGAAGGGGAGAGGGTTTCCTGGCTCCACAAGTCCTTTGGCTTCTTTGTACATTATCTTTCTAGTCAGTGAGGGGCTAAACATAGGAAGTGAATCTTCACTTTGTATTTCCAGTGCCCAGGCTGAAGCTTATACCAAAGAGGTGTTCAGTTGGTATATAAGATGTAAGAATAAATCAAATTGAGTCAAGTGAACTCACAATCTGATCTCTGAGGTTCCTTATACCCTGAATATTCAAAATCTACTGTTTTCAACCATGGTAACTCTAGCTAAAACTCTGAGAGAAAACTTCTGCTTCCTTTGTTTTAATCACCTCTTTATGTTAGGACAGTATAGATCAATGATGGTGAGCCTGCAGTGTGCATGCTGGAGGGATCTGTTTGTTATCACTGAATGCTCTGCAGTGATCTCTGTCATTAGTCTAGGTTTTCCTTTCAAGTCCTAGGAAGATGTCAGTTTCTTCTTGGATGTACTACAATGTGATAGGATTTCAAACAAGACACAAGGAATGTTTCCAAAGATTGTAATATGGCCACACTTCCTATACATATGGTGGTTTGGATTGCTATGATGAGCAGCTGTTAGGAAGTGCAAGGGAGACATTTCAAACCTTAGCTTGCCTGAGCAGGACTCTGGTTGAGGCTAAAGTTCCTAGGGGGGTAAGGTCTTGTAGTGTCAGCAACTTTGCCTGCTATGTAAGTCAGGCCGGTAGAACTTGTTAGTCCGCATTTGAGGAGAAGAGGTTAAAAGCTCTTGAAACTGTGGGTTTTGCATCCCAACTTACTAATTAAACAAATATGTTAATTCTTTAAATGCTTGTAATTAGTAAATCTCATGATTTGTATTTTTTTTTCTGTCAAGCAATCTGTTTGGGGAACTCAAAGAAACCTGGGCATTTCTGGCTTTGGTGAAGTTTATTTAATTTCTTTTTATGACATTCTTCATCTTGGAAATGGGGTTTTCAAGTATTGCTTTTCCAGGCAACATTACTTATTTGCCAGTTTTTATTTCAGGATTGGGACTGGCTAAGGGTGCTGGGGAAGCATTTTGTGGTGCTCTGTATTAGAGTTGTAATATCCAAGAAAATTGTCTGATTGTATGTGGTATCTAGGATGCAATACCTTATTGAAAATCTTCCAAATTTTGACAGTATGATAGGTTTATTATCTTTGATTTATATTACAAATGATTTTATTTTCTTTAAATTAATATTTTGTGCAATGTTTGAGATTCTATTTTGCTTTCTAGTGTCATTTAGAAGCATTTCATTGCTATTTGATGTCATTCACCATTTGCAAGCACTACAAAAGTAAAAAAACTAAAATGCATTTTTTGTAGCAGAGGATCTCTTCATCTTAAAATTCATAACGAACATAAGCCAGGCCAATTGCTACAGCCTTGGTAGCAGCAATAATGTTACAACTGCTTATTACTTAGAGGAATACATCTTCGTAGAGCAGGTTGTGTATCTTGTCCCCTAAATGGATATTTTTCTCTGTTTTCTTTTAACTAGTGTGACTCAGGTGGTCCCTTTCTCTTTTGCAGGGTCATTTAGTTCCATTTCTCACTTAATTTTTGAAGCAGTCTCCTCCAATAATCCTCTTCGGTCTTCCACCTCCCACATTGGAATTGATGGCATTGCCACTGTTGGTGCCATCACTTCCTTCCCTTATGCTCTTTGCTAAAGTGCACTTTATTGTAGGGTTTGATGATCTCCCAGCCACTGTCCCATTAAGCTAGCAGGTACCTGAGGGAAGCAAGTATGGAATTCAGATTGGGTCCTTGCCGTGTCTTGCTTAGTGCCTGGCGTGTTTATGTTTGTTGCATGAACAACCTTCCTTATTACATAGAGCTGGTGATTCTTTTAAGGGAGCATTCATTGAGTCAGATGGCCTGTGTGAAATGAGGCTGACCCAAAGTGAGTAGAGCTGGGAGGTTAGAGCTGGGACATTCCATTAAGCTCCAGATCTGCAGCTGATTATTACAATGACCTTCAGTTACTTCATTTTTCTCAGTTCAGTTTGCTCATTTTATACCTTATAAATATTAATGTCCAATATGCATACTTTGAAAAGATGCTGTGCGGATTAAAAGAATGAATGTATTGCAAACCTTTTAGAACCTGTAAATGCAAATACATAGTAAATTTCCATTTTTAGAGCCTCATTTTTCCTCATGGGTAAAATAGAGATGTTAATAATTATCTTCTTTATTGGGTTATTGTTAAGGATTAAGTAGGATAGCAGATATAGAAGTGCTTAGCAAATAGTAAGTGTTTAATAAATACTGTCTGGATATGAATTCTCTCTTGACTGTCTTGATGTAGAGATTTTCCAACCCTGTGGGAATGTGTTTTGATGTCAAACTGCTGTACCTTAAATTGGACAACAGAAGTACTTTTTTCTTCTTTTTAGCCTTGCTAAGTCCAACTTCTCAGCTATAAAATGCAGAGTAATTAAATTTGCTAGTAAATGTTCCCAGGACTTTGAATGGCAGCCAACAAAAAAGGCTAAATATTATTGTTTTAGAATTCATGTCCTTGATGTGGAGGAAATATCATATTTGCTTACACATATTCTCACTTTCGATTTGGAGAAGAAAACAGAAAAATGTTTTCCCCTCCGAATTTCCAGCTTGAAGGTGTTATCTGTATTGCAACAGCAATGGTGGCTGCCAGCAAAGGAGTGCAATTGTTATTTGTCAAGGTAAACCGAGGATTAAAATCCAATACTGGGGAAGGGGTGGCTGTGCTAGAGGGCTGGAGCCAGAGCTAACTCCTTAGCAGTCACTCATTCCTCTGCCCCCTCAACTGTCTTTCACCTCCCTCCAGTCATTAAAGAGTAGGTGTTTCTTCAGGACTCTGCACCTGCCTCCCTCCCTCTGTCCCCCCTTTTCCCACCCACACATACTTCCCAGAACCTTTCCACCCTGTGGCTGATTTTTCTTTCCTTGGACCAAAGGCAATTAAGCCTCAAAACTAAAACTTGCAAGAAAGGCGATCCTAAAGGTAAACACCCACCCCACAATGTTGATTACTTGAAAATAAGCCATCATTCTGTCTCCAGATCACGAATAGCCTCACTTAAAGCTCCACCACTCAAAGAACTAGTGAAAGATAAAGGAAGGTCAGCAAACCCAAGTTCCAATTAAGTTAGCACCTGATGCCTGTGCAGCTCTGGAAAGGTGGAAGTTCTTTAACAAATGAGTACTGGTATCCCAAAGGTTAATGAAGTTTGTCTAAGATGTTGGTGGATTAGGCCTTCCATTCTCCCATAAATTGCCCATCTTCTAGTCCCCTTTCTACCTTGACATTTTCACCACAAAGGGGCTAGGGGTGTTCAGAGGATTACATGAGCAAGCCTACATTTGTGAAAGGACATGATTATAGACCTACATTTTGGAAGAGAAGTATTTGAGGATTTTCTCATTACTGAAGCCCCTCATCATAGAACACTGGTTGTTCTAAAATCCCCTACATGGAAATGACCAACTGCCAGAAGCTTTCAGTTATGGTGTCTTTTTCCAAAGAAGCTTTATTTTTCTTTTTTATTAAAAATGTTATCTTTGGATTTTTACTTCACATTCTTTGGATGTCCTGAGGCAGTATGTTTAGGGCTAGCAGAAAGCAGAATGTCAGTGTAAATCTGGAGTGTCCCTGCACTCTTCCCACAGCCTGCAAAGTTATGTGATAACTTTATAATGAAACCCCTCTTCCTAGTCAAAGCCTTGGGCTATAAACTTTGGCCTTAAGTGTCCTTTTCTACAATGGTCTTACATCCCAGTTTTTTTGTTATCAGTTAAAATAAATGAATTAACTCAAGATCTCCTATGCCATTGTTCACAAGCCACCCAAAGGAAGTTTCCAGAGAAGTCTTTCCTAATTGTAAGATAACCAGTTCCCTAGCCCATAACAAAATGCTCAGATATTTTGGGGGATGCAGACACAGGTGGAATGAGATAAAGGAAGCTGCTGGCTGAGTTCCTAACTTTGGCACACTCCAGCCTGCCAGCCTTTGTAGATTGTCCATTACCTCTCAGACAGGGCTGGCTGCATTTCTAGATAGTCAAGCTCAAAACCAGTTCCCTCGATTCCTCAGGTTCTGACTTAAACATTAAACCAAAAGGAACATTAATTGTAAAATGTACAATCAAAATCAATTTCACCTCTTGCCCACTCTCTACTTCTCCCAAGACATCTTGTGTCCTGTTGTGACAGTCAAGTTGGCAGTAACCTGCCATGGACAGGAACATTATTCTCCAAATTGAACTTTCACCCAAACTAAAGATGTTCTGTTCTGCTGCCTACACTTCTGTGGTAGACCAGTCAGCCAAGTCTGGGAGGGCTTTGGCACTCATTCTGGCTTGGTAGTTATACTGGACCAAGACTGAGTTGAGAGTTGGGTTTTTCATTTTTGCATAGCCTGTTGGAGGAGGCGGAAGTGCATGTGGGATCCTGAGGACTCTCCAGTGGAGCAGTGTTTGGTTTGAGCTAGGAGAGTTCCCACCACCATCTCCTGGATTCACTGTAATCTACCATCCTGGATTGGTTGCCTGGAGGTGTTTACCATGACCAATTGCTTTGCCTGGTTTTGTGCCCTTAGGGAAAGTGTTTCAAAGTTGAAATAAGGTTGAATTGGGGCTCTGCTTATTGTTTGAATCTTTTACTTGGGTAGGAAAGATTATTCTTGTAAGATTTTATGGATCAAGGAGTTGTCTAAAATTCACAGAGACAGTTCCTAAAGTCTGAGCTACAATGCTAGGGAAGTACTGTGTGACCTAGGGGACACCTTTAGGTTCAGGTATGCTGACAGTTCTGGCAGAGCCAGTGTACAAAGCCTCTGGCTGAATGGGAAGACACCTGGTATGTGGCACTGCTCTCAAAAGAATGGGACTTTTAGAAGGCTGAGTGAGACTTACATAAAGATGATGGATGCTTCATCATTTGGAGGACAGGTTGCTGTTAAGACTGTGAAATTTTGGTTTCGTCTCACAGGAATCAGTATTAAGAATACTGCATTCATATTAAGAATATGATTAGTTGGGCATGTGTGTAATCCCAGCATGAGCACACGGGGACGATTTATCAACTTCACAAGATCCTGTCTCAAAGTTAAAAAATAAAAATGGGCTGGGGATGTAGCTCAGTGCAAAGGCAATGGGTTCAATTCCCATACCAACTTCTGATTTCTGATCATTCAATACATTAACACTACTCTTCTTAACCAGTGTGTGTGTGTGTGTGTGTGTGTGTGTGTGTGTGTGTGTATTTAATTGATGGCTACTTATATCATTAAAGCCATTTATTCTTTCTCCATTCCCTTGTTTGCTCAACAAATGTGATTTGAAATTAAGTCTACAGTGGGATTCATTGATTTTAGAAAAAGACCCAGATCCCCTGAATTGTGAATATCTCAAGGGCAGAGAGTGTCTATTTTATTTCCGTGTACATAGTGCTGAGCATATAGTTTATATAAGCATGACTGGGTGCTTCAGGCAAATGCAATCTAATGAAGTTTGCCACAGAGGTATGCATTTCTCAACCCAGATGTAGGGATTTTAATGCCTTTATATAACCATGGGACAATTGCTGGGGACGAGAGCTCTGCAATAACATGATATTAAGATAGATGCATAAGTGTGAACCCAAATCTTTCCCTGTCTCATGTAAGAGGCTGATTGGATGAAGAGCAGCAAGCGTTTATCACACATACAGCAGAAAAGGAGTGATCCAAAGTGTGCAGCCTTGAACCTGAACTTCTGATGTAGCAGCAAGACAGAAAAACCCAGGGATTGGTACCTCTTATAGCCTTGTCACCAAGCACCTCATCACAAAATATTCACATTAATTATTTCACCGTTTATCAGTGCCCAAACTTTTCTATTTTGTCTGATATTTTTTCCCTGGGACATGTAATTGTCATTAATGCAGGTTTGAGACATTACAGGAAGGGATGGACTGGATTTAAAATATCTAGATGCTCATGTGACTTAGCTATTGGATTCTATAGTGTACTGCTTTACTCATGAGGATGCTTGGGGGAAAGCTCTGGGTCTCTGCTAGCTTTGACCAGCTTGTCCAAAAAAAAGCATCTTATTGATTGTCTCATGGTTAATTTTTATTATTAAAAATACATATGTTTCACAGCTTCTTTGTGTGACATAATTATGAAACCATTCCAATCTATTTTTTTTGGTCTGCTTCCAAAACCCAACAATAATGGCAGTATCTTCATATCTCAAAGGAACAGGAAGTCAGATTCTCAATAAAGTTTCTAGTTGTGAACACCAAATACATTAAACAAACCTACAGCGATTATATGATCACATGAACAGATCCTGTAAAATTTTAAGAGTTATTTTTAGGTGTGCAAAATATTATTGAGGGACTTGATTTGGTTCAGAATCCCTCAACTAGAAAGGAGCACACGTGGGTGCCAGTGACTGTTCCTAATTGGCTTGGAAAAGTCATTTATCCTCTTTTCCCTCAGAGTCCTGATCTGTAAATGAGAGGTTGTTTAGATCCCCTCGATGTCCTTCACAAACTTTAACTGTCTGAGCCGTAGAAAAACTCACCTGTTGTTTGTGGCATTTCCCACAATAGTATTAGAAATAAATGGAAGGTTAACTGGAGATTTGGAAAAGCTGCTGTAAGGACCACATCTAAATGGGATCTTCAACTGAATTCTTTAGTAATCCCATGGTAAGATCTCAGTTCTCTGCATTAAGAATAGACAAATATTTTCCCCATAATTTTATTGAGAAACAAATAGCAATGAGACAGTTTCAAAATCAAATTGGTAGGGCAGTTTCAACAATTAACACATTGCATACACTCTTCCTAGTGGTTGTTTGCTGTACAAGATGCGGACATGATATCTACTTTACAAACACTATTAGAACAAATCCCTCTATTCATTAAGAGAATGTAACTATATATCTATCCTAACCATTTTGAATACACAGACACAAAATGGACATTCATCTGTATACCCTTTTTTGTTTAGTTCCATTATATGAATATTATAGGTGTGTTAACTCAGCAAAATATTCTAAAGGAGTCCAGTAGCCCATAATAGTATTGGGTCTTCTGCTTCACGGGCAATGTCAGAAAATGCTGACCTCAGTTACCTACAGCTCAACATAACAGCATGGCTTTACCTCTTATACTTTGTTTTAATACTTCTCTGCTGGATGGTTAAGACCAAGATGAAAGAAGACCTATGCAACTAGAGTTGTAGCTTTTTGGTCTGATAAGGTCAGTGAAATCCCCTAAGGATTCATCCTGAGTTCTTATACCTCAGATTGTAGATCCTTTGTCAGTGTCAGCCATGTGGATGAGTCATGGCCATTGCTTGGCCGATGTGCTTTCTGTGAAAGCCTGAGAAAATGTTTTCTCTCCATGTGACTTCCTTAGGCACACTCTACATCATTGATCACTTTCCTCTTTGGCCCCATAACTTCCTTGATCAGAAAATTTGGAACGTTACTGAGTTACATGACTTTACAGTACAAGTTCTCATATGTCCTGAGACTTAATTGACCTTGGAAGGCTAGGGCCAAAATGTTGGCCTTCCTGGAGGCCCTCCTTTTTCTCTAATTTTGGTCTGGAAATTTAGGTTGTTAATCCTCCAGAAGAGAAGCTAATTGTTATTACTATACAACCTACGCTATAAAGCTTAAGATCACTATCTGTCTGAATATCAAACATCTTAGGTATAACATGGAACAGGTATTTTTCATCAAGTATTGATATATTGAACTTTAAGTCCCTACAGAACATGATGAAAAAACATTTA
>NW_004524639.1:3231322-3231956 GCF_000260255.1 Octodon degus
AAGACCAGAATGACAGACACTCCAAGCATGAACCTACTATTACAAATCGCTCTCTTCAGTGAAGTTGCTTAGTTCACAGGTGTCGGTATATATAGTTAGTCAGGGTGAGAATCTTTCCAATTACCTGCTAGATCCAAAAATCTTCTGATGATTCTCAGGATCATTGCCTTACCCATCTTCTACATATAACTTTATGGCTTGTCACTGTCATGTTTCCTTGCTCTTCTCCTTTCCCTCTCTTAATTAGTTAGACCTCAAGTTTTTGCTTTCCTTTTATTTGTATTATACCTTTCTATTTGTATTTTTCTTTTGAGTTCTTATACTAAGGAAAATATACGATATTTACACATGAGTGTCTGGTTTATTCCACGTATAAGTATATGTTCAAGTGACATCCACTTCAATATAAAGGCTTTGAGTTTATCATTCTCTATACCTGAGTCGTACTCTGTTGTATGAAAATACCACATCTTTTTCATCGTTTCCTCAGGTGATGGGCATCTTGGTTGTTTCCAAGATTCGGATATCACAAATTGTGCTGCTACAAACATAGGCACACATATATCCCTATGACATGATGTTTTCAGCTCCAGGAAAATTCCCAGTAGAGGAATAGCTGGTTTATTTTTTTTTT
>NW_004524639.1:3235371-3235879 GCF_000260255.1 Octodon degus
GGCTGTTAAGCTTAAGCTTACTATCTGTCTGAATATCAAACATCTTAGGCATAACATGGAACAGGTATTTTTCATCAAGTATTGATATGTTGAACATTAAGTCCCTACAGAATATGATAAAAAACATTCAAAAATTAGAATATATTTTTAAAAAGAGACATAAAAAATTATATAATTCTTATGTTTATGCATAAGTCCAAAAATCTAACCATATGCAACCTTGAAGCAGGACAGTCCCACAACATTCCTTTTCCTGTCTTTTGCCTTCATTCACCACCCCCTACTTTTTGAACAAACATCTACCAAAAAGACAGCACAACAGCAACTGGCATGTCATGAGAAACAGCCTGTATTCAGCAGACCAGAATGATAGGCACTGCAACCATGAAACTACTATTACAGATTATCATCTCCTTAGTTCACAGGTATCAGTATATATAGTTAGTCAGGGTGAGAATCTTTCCAATTAACTGCTACATTCAAAAATCTTCTGGAGATTCTCAGGATC
>NW_004524639.1:3237570-3239553 GCF_000260255.1 Octodon degus
TAACCTGCTATGCTACTGAATTTCTGTATGAATTCTAGTAGCTTCTTGGTGGAGTTTTTTGGGTCTTCCAAGTAAAGTATCATGTCATCTGCAAATAATGATAATTTAACTTCTTCTTTTCCTATTCTTATTCCTTTTATTTCTTTCTCTTCTCTAAGGGCTCTAGCTAATGATTTCAGCACTCTATTGAATAGGAGGGTTGATAGAGGACATTCTTGTCTTGTACCAGATCAAAGAGTAAAAGATTTCAGTTTTTCCCCATTTAGAATTGTGTTAGCCGATGCGTTTTTATAGATGGCTTTTACCAGATTGAAGTAGATGCCATCTATTCCGATTTTCTGTAGGACTTTGAACATGAATGATTGTTGGACTATGTCAAAAGCCTTTTCTGTATCAATTGAGATGATTATGTGGTTTTTAGTGTTTGTTCCATTGATATAGTGTACTACATTTTTGGATTTTTGAGTATTGAACCATCCATGCATCCCTGGGATGAATCCTACCTGGTCATGGTGTATGATCTTCTTAATAATTTGCTGTATTCTATTTGCTAGGATTTTATTGAGGATTTTTGCATCTATGTTCATGAGGGAGATTGGCCTGTAGTTCCCTTTCTTGGTTGCTTCTTTCTCTGGTTTTGGTATCAGTATAATACTTCCCTCCAACGATTATTTGGGGAGGATTGCTTCCTTTTCAATTTCATGGAAGAGTTTGCGGAGGTATAGGGACTACATCCTCTGTAAATTTCTTGTAGAATTCAGCTGTGAATCCATCAGGACCTGGACTTTTCTTTGTCGGTAGGTTTTTAATTACATCTCATATTTCATTGGCTGTTATTGGGCTATTGAGAGTGGTTATATCTTATCGATTCAGTTGTGGCAATTTGTACCTTTCTAGGAATCTGTCCATTTCTTCTCTGTCTTCTATTCTGTGAGAGTAAAGATTCACAAAGTAGCTATTGATAATCTTCTGAATTTACACTAGGTCTGTGGTAATTAACCCATTTTCTTTTATTATTGTTTGCATTTGAATTTTTTCTTTCCTCTTTTTGATGAGGTTAGCTAGGGCCTTATTGATTTTATTTAACCTTTCAAAGAATTAGCTTTTTGCTTCATGAATTCTTTGAACTGTTTTCTTCATTTCAATTCAGTTAATTTCTGCTCTAATCCTTATGATTTCTTCCCGTCTTTGGGCTCTGGGTTTGGTTTGCTCTTCTTTTTCTAGTTATTGAAGGTGCAGCATTAAGGTGTTTATTTGTTTCTGTTCTACTTTCCCAATATGAGTTCACAGCTATGAATTTCCCTCTGAGAACTGCTTTCATCATATCCCATAAATTCCGATAAGTTGTGTTTGAATTTTCGTTGAACTGTAGATACTGTTGAATTTCTTCTTTAATTTCATCTGTGAGCCACTGGTTGCTGTGTAAGATGTCATTAATTTTCCCTGTATTTAGGGGTGTTTTCTGGATTCTTTTTTAAAAAATTTTATTTATTTATTAGTGGGTGTGGCCAGCTCAGCTGACCAGGGTGCGGGACTGGCTGGCATGTGGTGCTGGGGGATTGAACCACGGTCCCTGTGCTTTGCTAAGCTTGTTCTAAGTAGGTGCTTTAGACCACTGAGCCATCTCACCAGCCCTGTTTTCAGGATTCTATTGTCATTATTTTTCTAGTTTCATTGCACTGTGGTCAGATAAAATGCATGGCATAATTTCTGTTTTCTTGCATATAGTTAATCATGGCCTATGGACCAGTATGTGTTCTATTTTAGAAAATGACCCATGTGCAGCTGAGAAAAATGTGTATTCAGCTGTGTTTGGTGGAACACCCTGTATATATCCCCCACGTCCAATTGTTTCAAGCTCTGATTCAGTTCTGTTATTTCATTGTTAATTTTTTGTCTGGTTGACCTATCTTTTTGGGATAAGTGGTGTTCAGTTCTCCTGTTAAGATTTTCGTATTGGATATTAGATTTTTCATGTCCATT
>NW_004524639.1:3240524-3242657 GCF_000260255.1 Octodon degus
CTCACGTTGTTCATCTTTGCATCATCTTGCAGGTGATGGATTATTCTTTCCTGTATCCTAGTTGTTTTTCAGAGATCTTTTCTTACCTTTTCACTAGCTGCACCAACATCTTCAAGATCTGAAACTCTGTCTTCACTTTCACTTAAATGGTTTTTCAAGCTTGTGTCTGAAATTTTAAATTCCTCTCTATCTCTTTGACTCTGCTTCATGCGATCTATTTCTTTCCTGTATTGCTCATTCAAGGAATCCATCATTTTTCTAATGTCCTCTATTTTTTAAATCAATGTCTTCTTTAGAAGCAGGTATAAATTCTTTTACTACAGTGTTTTTTTTCAGATTGGGTTTCGTCCCTATGTTTGTGTAGTTGATTCTTTTCTTCAGATTCTATGAATTCAGGGAACTCTTTTCTTATTTCAGAAAAGAGTTGTGCTCTGAGTTCCTTTATAATTTTCTGCTGTTGCTTATTTACTATCGACACTATTAATTTGCACATTTGAGCTGAGCTAGTGGCCTCTGCACTTGTTCTGGTTGGTCATTCGTATTCCTCCGTATGTTTCTGCATTTGATTCTTTACTTCAGATGCTATTAATTCAGGAAATTCTTTTTTCATTTCCAATATGAGTCCCTCTATAACTTTGTGCAGCTCTTTCTTTATTTCAGAAGCCATTGACTCATTAATTTCAGCTGTGCGATTCCCAATTTGTTCTGTGTTAGTTTCCTCTGCACTTTTTATGGGTGGCCTTAGGTTCTGTGATTGCATTTCGCTCCTTCTCGGTGTCATTTTGCATAGCACTTTCTTCTGCACTTTTTTGTAGAGCTTTGGTGCACTTATAACCTTAACCCCTACTGGAGTTCAGGTGCAAATATACTTTGGTTGGATTTATCCAGCTGTTCCTGGCTTGGGTCTCGCTGCTGTGCTCAACTCCTTCCTGCTGTGGCCCTTGGGAATTATCCTGTTGTGCCCCTCTAGCAAGATGTTCTGATCCTGGTCTAGCTGGGTGGTTCTGTCCCCTACTCTCTCTGCAGGGATTGTAGCTGCAGGGGTTCACCTCAGGCCGGCATGCCAGGCCTGAGCTGAGTCTGGAGGGGACAAAGGATAGTAGGGGAGAAAGGCAGCTCTCCCACAAACTCACCGGTCCTGGGCTAAGACTGGATCTGGGGGTCCCTAGAATGCGGTAGAAATTCTCACTTGGCGGGGCATAGTGGGAGGGGGTGCTGCGGAGTGTTGGGGGTGTCACAAGATGATTGAAGAGGGTCTCACCCATGCTGCGCCTGAGTTTGGACAGGTATGTCCCACAGGCACAATGTGGCTGGATGCTCTCCCACACACTTAGCGGGCTTGGGCTAGTTCTGGATCTGGAGGTTCCTGGAATGTGGCAGAAATTCCTACTTGGTGGGCAAGAGGGAGGGGTGCTGCAGAGTGGTGGTGAGGCGTCCCAAGGGTGTAGAAGAGGGTCTCACAAACGCTGCTCCTGGTCTTGGACCGGCAGGTCCCTCTGGCGCAGGGTAGCGGGAAAGAAAAGTCTAATATTGTGGGCCACTTGAAAAGTGCAGTAGCTTAGTTCACAGGTATCAGTATATGTAGTTAGTCAGGGTGAGAATCTTTCCAATTAACTCCTAGATTAAACAATCTTCTGAATATTCTCAGGATCTTGCTCATCTTTTACATATAGATCGATAGATAGATAGATAGATAGATAGATAGATAGATAGATAGATAGATCTTGGTGAAAGGTGATCCATAATAACTTGTTTGGCACAAGGAAAGACAGTGACAAGAGCTTACTCGTTGGCAAAGAGAACATCACTACACTGTTGACAATTTAAGGAACATTAGAGCACATAATCCATTTTTAGCACTTAACTGCATGCATATTTATGGATATTCCCAAGGGTAAAAATCAGTAGGCCTTTTGTTACGATGCTGGGAATTGAACACAAGACCTCATGCAAACTAGACTTTCCCACTGCCAAGTTCAGGGCCACACTCTACCTCTGTAAATTGGTCTTTTTTTGCAGAAGATCTATTGGCTATAAGGAAAAAGGAGCTTTTTATTTGTATTTGTGAGATATGTGTGCGTATTTTGTTACTTACGATAGATTCCATGGCCTTCCTACTGAGCTATAGCCATC
>NW_004524639.1:3252643-3268121 GCF_000260255.1 Octodon degus
TGGCCCACGCTGCGCCTGGGCTGGGAGTGGTCCCGCCGGCGCAGGGTAGCAGGAAACTCTCCGCACACTCACCGGACCTGGGCTAGGACTGGGTCCGGGTCTTGTTTTAAATCATTTAGTTGTCCTGGGCTGGGCTTGAACATGTGATCTTATTGCCTCAGACTCCCAAAGTGCTGGGCTTACACTGCATTGGACTGAAGAACTCTTTTTATGGATAACATAAGAGATACAAACCCTCTTATGAATGACTACAGTCCCTTTGATGATTCTCATTTTTGTTCTACCACCTCACCCAGAGTTTATGAACGTTTAGAGGACAGATTTTAGCTCTTTAATTTAGAAGACTGATTTACAATCCTAAAGGGACAGTTTGTTCATTTGCTAATTGTATTGTCAACAGACACTGGTTGCTCAGATCCTTATGATATACCCATATGTGGGGATTCCACTAATCACACTAAATTATAATAAATGGATTGTTCATGGGGAGCAGTGTTGAAATACTCCCATATATATCTTCTTGGAGAAAACTACTTTTTTTCTTACAGCAGAGTTCAGTTGCTCTGCTGAGATATCAGATCCCAGTTCTGAAGATTCAGACAATCTTTTGGGGTTGTATTCTAGACATGTGGCTCCTTTTCACACCTTATAAGAATTTCCTTAGTTTTCTCAGCCACTGATTTATCAATGTCTCTTATTGTGATATAAAGAAATCTTATGATTTTTTTGATGTAAACTTTCATTTTATGGATAGCTACTTTAATAGTTATTTGAAAAAAATTATAGTTCATCCTTTCACTTCTATAGCTGCAATTATCATAAAGTGCTTATTATTATGTGCTAGATGAATGCTTAGTATTTTCTGTAAAGTACCTAAGCAGATCTGTCCAGCAGAAATTTCTCCAATGATAGAAATGACCTAAAATGTGAACGTTATCCAACTATGGAGGCCATGACCACAGGTGAATATTAAAGACTTGCAGTATGTCTAGTGTGATTAAGAAACTGAAGTTTTAATTTAGTTTAATGGTAATTAATTAAAACATGAATAGTCTGTGGCCAGTACCTAGAGTACTGAATGATGCTGATAGGAGAGCTAAATACTTCTAATTCTCATTTTGTATGTAAGGAAGGTACAGTTCAAAGAGGTTAAATAATTTTTTCAAGGTCAGAGAGCTATCAAATTACAGAGCAGGGATTTGCTTCCAAAGCCAGTACCCTTGTAACTCTACTGCGTAGCTACCATTTACATTGTGCCTTCTCTAGTTGTCTTCATATTTGTGAAAGAGACACCTCTTCTACAGTTGAAATTAACCATACAAAGAAATAAATTGATAAATACACAATGAAGGACAATAGTCAATAAAGCAGCAAGTGATCTGGCTCCCAAAAGAGAAGTATGTCTAATGGAACAGAGGAAAAGCCATATAGCTAAGAAAATGAATGTTTATACATTATATTAATGTTCATGTATTTACATGAATTTAATATATGATAGACTGGGCCTCACAGAAGTATAAGAAGGGAAGCCCTATTTATTTGCTTGGGGAATGCTCTTTAGCAATGAAATGTACACACGCCCCTAAGCTGATATACAATTTGAACACAGATTGAAACTGGCATAAGATTCAATTATTAAGGAGTAACTTCGTTAAAAAATCAAAACACAGAAAAAATATCAGCAAATAACTTGAAAAACCATCTGTTTTGCTATAAACTCTGGAGAAATCATGAAGAGAAAAATTATAGATTTGCCTACTTAAAAAAGAAATATAAGCAATGAAAATATGCTTAGAAAAAATATCAGATTTGGGGGATATTTGCAACAAATAAGAAAGAAAAGGGTGGTAATTACATTATCAATAAGAAAAACCCACAGACGCCCAGGAGAGTTAAGGGAAAAGAATATGAGCAGACAATTCACACAACAGGGGCTATCACTCATGAATAAACCTATGAAGAATGGTGGAAATGGGGCTTTGCAAAGAGGTACAAATTAAGTGATGACAAGATCGCATCTTACTCCTTTTGACTTAGCAGAAATTTAAGAAAATAATAATTACTTCTGTTGGCAGAATGGTGGTGAAACTGCTCCATTCATGTGTGGCTTGTGGCAGCTGAAATGGCTGATTTAGAAAGCAAATTTGATGAAGTAATCAAAAGCCACAAAATGTTCATTCTCTTTGACTTAATACCCTCTTCTTAAAAAAATATTAATCCCTTCTGGAATATTTATCTGAGGGGAAAAAGAACCCTTAGGAAAAGTTTACGTTCTTTTACCACTAAATCTTTAATAGCAGACCAAAAAATGTACATTAAATACATGAAGGTTTAAATTTAGAGTTAGCTCTGATAAGGGAAAGGGAAGTGATATTAAATACTGAGCCATGGGTAGTGGAGCTCCGTGAGTTATGGGGCAAAGACTCTGTGGAATAATACACATCTGTTAAAATAAAAAATATGACCACTACGTGGGAAATATTGGTAATAGCAATGAAAACCAGCAGGACACAGTTCTGCATCTGTGCTAATTTTAGCCTTGTGAAAAGACACACATACATATGGATCCAGACAGAAAGAGAACTCAGAAAAAGGAAAACAGTTGTTATATTAGTGTTTTGGGATTTATTTTTATTTACCTTTATCATCTCTTCTCAAAGATACAAAATAGAAATGACAACACAAGCAAGCAGTAACAGGAAGGAATTACATCCATAGACCATTGCCACTTGTTGGAAGCTGGCCCCTTTCCCTCACTTTGCCCTCAGACACTGGTTTCTTGGTTTGATGAGCAGCAAGTGACTAAAATTATCCAGTCTTCAGTTGTACCTAGTCTGGAGAAAGAGTATTGGAGAAGAGAGTATGAAGTAAATTTTTTTTTCTGGAATGGTTGACGAAAAAAGATATGCAAAGACCCTGTGTGGGCATATTTTGCAGAGGCAGGGAGTGAAAGAGGTGGCCATCTGGTAGAATGGGCTGTAGCAAATTAAACTGCATATTCTGAACATGAAATACCAGAAGAAAATCCAAATGCTCTGCACTTGGAAAAAGCCCAGCTGAGGCACTATAAAACAAGTCAACTACAGACTGACAATATGGCGCTCATAAGCTCAGACATGCCCATTACTAGGGAAAGCATCATTCCAGCCAGATTTTGCAGACCACATTGGATGTGGATTTCCCTTAGGAGAAAAAAATCAACAAACTCTCCTTCCTCTACACACACAGATGCTTCAGTCAGAGCCATTTCAGTGACTATGGTAAACTCATAATGACCCGAAAGGCACTGGATTCTGTTGTATTTAACATTCATTAGTGAACTCTGCCATCCACACTGGGCACTCAGAATTGCATCCGGATGTCAAGAAGCTGCTTTCCCTTTGCTTCCTCCTTCACATCCCTTCCTTCCTCCCCTACTGCCCTTCTTGTCTCCAATACTCTTCTTCCCTCCTTCCTTCCATTTTTTCCTTGCCTTTCTCCTCCCTCCTTCATTCTCCTCGCCCTTTCTTTTCCTAAGCAGTTTACATTCCTATGCTTCAGCCTGGGTCCATAGCATTTTTTAAAAATTTCATTATATTTTGCTTCCCCATTTTTTCCCTCTATTTCTCTAATTCTCTATTTCCTCTGTTTTAACTCTGGAGCTCCTTCAAGTGCATGTATCTTTTGTATTAGGTAGCTTATGTCTTCCCACCTTTAGCTTTTGCTTGCATCCATTTGGGTGTTGATTAATTTGTCAAAATCCTATTCTGTATACACACAGTCCTTACATTAAATCCCTGCATGATAGCTCTACTCCAGAGGCACTTTCATTGACACTACTTCTGCCAATGCAGTGACGCTGACTTGATTTTCTTTCCAAGAGACAGCTACATGTGGTGGTCTGTTTGACAAATGGTACAAGAGCAGTGTGAAAGCACTTGATAGATGGTTTCATAGCTATGGAAAAAAAAAACCCAAATGCCTTTAAGAGGTAGATTTAGAATCTGGAAAAGGAATCACCTACTAAGAAAGCAGGTACAAAATCAAATAGGCTATTCCCAGGGCCAAGATGTCTGTGTGGGAAGTGTGTGGATTGTGTAAAGGCCCGTGGATGAAATGAGCTGACATGCAGCCTGTGTTTTGCTCAGTTAAGCCCTGTGCTTGGCGATGGGACAGGCCAGCTTGGAAGAGGGGCTCCTGGGGAGGATAACTTTTAGTGCTGCATGTCGAGACATCGTATGTACTGGGAGTTGCCATATCTGTTCCGGAAGGGGAGCAGCTTCATTCTGGGTGGATTATTGCACACAAGTTGGCTCAGCTTGTGTGCTAGAGGAGTACTTGCTTTTACTCTACCATCTCCCCATTTTCTGAGTGTGCTTCCCTGTGTTCCTGAACAATCTCTTCTTCTTAACCTGTCTGTGTATACACTGCATTGCATTTTTCTCATCTTACATATAACAGGATCCACATGAAGACTCTCACCTTCACGGCTGGGAAGGTAGCTCAGTAGTAGAGAGCTTGCCTAGTATCATGCACAAGACTCTGAGTTCTATTTCCAGTACAGAAAGACAAAAACAAAGCAAAGCAAAGCAAAACAAAACAAAACAAAATAAACCTCCCAAGTTCCTGAAGATGGATGGGTGAACTATGTGTGTCATTTGATCAATTCTCATTTCAGGCAAAATCTCTTCTTTCTTCTTTTTCAAAGGTAGTCAACTACCTTTTTCAAAGGTAGTCCCATTACTCTTCACTACCTAGAGCAGCATAGAAGATAATGCAAAATTTAAAAACGTTGAAGACATTTTCCTCAGCATGATTAAAGGAGATCTTGTTACACTAGGAAGTCAAGAGGCTTGGGACTCTAGCTACCTTAATGTCTTTAGTAGAAACTAGTGCTCTTCTTTCACCATCAAAAATTCCCTGTGTACTGTAGTTCATACGCTAGTCTCATTCAGCAAAGCTCTTGCAGAGATTATGGGGGCACCAATTATTTGGCTATCAGTGTATATAACATTTGATAATGAATGACTCTCTCATGTGGACCTATTCGAACCATAAATAGACTGTAAACTCTGGGAACCAAGTGTCATGCCATGCTCTCTCTTGGAATTCCACATACTTTCATTGGATCAATCCTTTCTTCTACCCTTTCTTCCTTTTTTCAACAAATACCTAGTATTGGCAGTGATAGCTCGGGTGATAGCTCAGTGGCATAAGCACCTGCATGGTAAGCAGAGGGTCCCGAGTTTGATCCTGGGTAGCAAAAAATTGAGAGTGATGCTTTAGTTCTCATTATATAGAACAAAACAAAGAACTATGTCTTCATGAGGTTTTCTCTTCTTGTCTAGATTGCTATTTACTAGCTATATGTGGCCTCAACCACTTCCATTCCTGGAATAAATGTGGCCTTCTGTGTACACATTTCCATCCTTCCCTTCTATTCATTTACTTTAAACTATCCATTGCTTTCATGTTCATCTCATTATTTCCTCTAAGTTTTAAAAAAAACCTATTAGCACTATAAGGAAAATAACGAGGATGTCCTTTTTGGCTCGGGCTCATCTTCGGGTATTTCTACATCCATCTTTGCCTGGATCTTTCTTTTTTTCCTATTAGGGATTTGCTTAGCATAAAGACAGTGTGGTTGTTTTCTATCATGAGTGTCCTGATAACAATGAACTTTTATGCATTTTTTGAAGTGTTACTTTAGATTTTTCTCCCATTCAAACATTAGCCTTCTTTTGTTTATTTCCTTTAGCCCTCTGTCCTGAGAGAAATGCCCAGAGTTATAGCCTTGCATTTTCAAGCTGCAGGAGATTGCCTTTTTAACCATGATAAATCCGCCCAAGAAAATTGAATCTTTTTTTCTCTTATAATTTTATTTGTTTAAATCTTGACTGCTTATAGTAAATATCCTATCAAAGATAATTTCATTTCCAAACAATTTGGTGTCTGATTTGATGCAGCTTGTGTGTTTATTTTGGGGATACCGTTTTTTTTTTTTTGGTTTTTTTTTTTTCATAATGAGTTCCCCACAATAGCTTTGTTTTACTATTTTTACATCTTCTTTTTGCCTGGCTACCAGGAAGGACTTTAGTTAGCTTTCCTGGAGGAATATTAGTTTACTATACTAATAGTAATTGGCTCTTAGGAAACTTCTTTGTTGGCAGTAGCATTTGATCTTTATTGAAAAAATATAGCCTTAAAATGTAATTAATGAAAGGAATTTTAAGAAGAGATGGTAAATGTAGTTTTGCATGATTTTTACAATGTTTGCAGTCCAGTGATCATTCTCATGACATTTGAGCTTTAGTTGCAAGATACTGAGGTAATATTGATATTAACATACTGTCTAGGCAAGGCAGCCAAATGTGCTCTTAGGAATGCATACTAATTCAAGTTTAATTATTAAATAGTACTGGTCGTGGAAAATGAATGTTCTATTTTGATCCATAATTTCACACATGTCAAGTTTGAATTTACATAAAAACTCTAATAGTGGCCTGTCTTCAGTTGTTGTTTCCAGGATGCTGTGAGCATTATAATTAGCAATAAAGAATCTGGAGAACCACATACCAGTTGCTCTGCATGGAGAGGAAATAATTTTTTCAGTAGCTCATTTCTATTTTTTTTTTCAATACTGGGGCTGGAATCCAGGGGCTTTTCACTGAACTACATCACCAACCCATTTTTATTTGGAGACAGGGTTTTCATAAGTTGCCAAAGTTAGGCTCAAACTCATGATCCTCCTGTCTCAGCCTGCCAGAGTACTGGGATTACAGGTATGCCTCATAATGCTCCACCAGAAATTAATTTCCTTCCATGAGTAAAGATTAGCAACAGTTATTTTTAATTGCTTCAATTGAATTCCAAATGGCAACCGAAATAGTTTCCAGATTTGGGCTGGATCAATTTGGGCTGTAGAGGATTGAAGTTAGTCCAACAGGTTTATACATTTCTAAGTAGTAAATGGACCGGGACTGTTTATTATTGTTACTGTTATACATTTTAAAGTTGCTTCATTTTAATACATTATTATTTCTCTAAACTCCCAGTCCCAGTGTATTTTGTGTACTGGTAAAGGTGTTTGTTTGTAGCGCTATTTTTCTATCTGTCATTAAGCAGATGTTTATTGCATGCCTACTATTTTCTTGATATTATATTAAACATTGCGATTGTGTTACTGAATAAAACAGACATAGCCCCTGCTTTTAGGTGACTTGCAATTTAATCTCATCAAGCATGTCATATTATTTCTCTAACCTCTGTTTCAATATCTTAAAAGTACCATAATGCCAAACTTGAAGAATAAAATGAGACCATATCTCTAAGCCATGGGTATGATGTTTGGCCAATGGGATATGGGAGAACCTCAACCAGTGGTATGTCTTATAATCATTGAAAGTGCTAGAGAGCCCTGGTCCTAGTAAATGGATTGAAGAGTGATTGAAGATCTGAGTGAAGATTTACCTCATAATATGTCTCTCCTATTCAACCCACTGAGTGGAAAGATTTGAAGGTAATAGGCTAAAAAGGTGAAGATTTTCCCAAGTGGGCACTTTAGCACTCCAGATACATTCAGATGAAACAGCAAAGTACATTAAAAATAGATTTTTTAAGCTAATTATGGGAAATTTAAAGATGGCTGTTTCCCCCTGCATTTTAGAGAAAGCATGAGCTATTCTCTTCTCAGCTGCCAGGCGTGAGGGAAAACAGAGGTGAGGGTGAATGGCTTGATAGTCTGCTCATTGTGTTACAACATCTCAAAAAACTCTAGCTATTAATTTTAGTCAGTTGAGTCCAAAATAAATGGTAAACCTCTGTAAAGTATATAATAAAACAACTTTGTTTTTCACAAGGAGCAATTGAAGACTTTCTACATTGTAAGAGAGTGTTGCTACAAGTTTTTAAAAAGGAAAATTTTCCAATATCTATTAAAATTATTTGTATTTATTGTCAGAGAGACTACAAATTCATTGTGTTTTGCTTTAAAATGGTTTTGCTCTTATCTTATTCTTCCTAGGAGGGCGGGCATTATTATCTCAGTTTTATGAGCAAAGATATTAATGTGCAGATTCTTACCACGATCCCTTTTCTTACAGCACAGCACTGGGCCATGGCAACTACTTTTGGCTCTTTCACTTACATGGACATGGATAGGCTAGTGCAGAAATCCTTTAAGACAAGTGAGGAGGAATTGAGTCTGAGCTTCCTGCAAAAAGATATCCATCCATGAAAAGATGGATATTGTAGAATCATAAAGATGGCAGTCTTCACACAGTCTTAGCAAAGAACAGTGTTGTGACTAGCAGTAGAGGGAGCAAGCTGTGAGAGTTGTACAGATTCCAAAATGCTGTCAAATGGGCCTCCTCATCATTTTCTCCCATAGGGAGACTGGTTATATGGGCTTGGGGTATCTGTTTGTGCTTGTAAAGTACATTATTCCCTAAGTAGCTGGTATGCTCCTGCTTCATGCCACCCACCGTGCTGAAGGCTCATAACATGTCTCCCCTGCCCCAATTCGTTTACACTCACGTGTAACTTTTCAGAACACTTGATGTTTTTGAGTAACAGTGAGTCTAGCTTTCAACTGTTTAGATTCAGATTGATCATTTTGGGAGCATATTCTGTCTTCTGTTATTTCTTTCTGTCTACGTGGATATCTTTCTCTTTTGTAAGCACTAGGTTCCACATTTCAAAATGGAGGCGGGGAGATGGGTGAAAGCAATTTTTAAATTTTTTTTTTCTAATCTCTCTTGCAGGTGAAACAGTTAAATGAGGAAAGGACTGACACTCTTAGTTATGGTGTATTGGGAGATTGTGACTTTCATTTATCCATACTCGTGTTGTCCCCTAGAACTACAAATTATTGGCAGCTAACTAAAAGCGCAAGACCAAATAAATCTCAAATTGAAGTGACCAGGATTGCAAGGATGATCACAGATGCAGTACAGCCTGGGGCTGTCAGCAGTGTATTGGTTTCCCATTTAGAAAGCCTTTCCTACTTTAATTAGAACCCTGGCAAGTAAGGGACTGAACTGGATGTGGTGTCTATTTATCCGTTTTATAGACTGGCTTTAGGTAACTACAGGACTATAATCTGAACTCTATATTGGAATAGGTCTTCAGGCTCATTAATTGATAACAGGGTAGGAGAAGACTTTGACACCTTCAGATTCATTAGAGACAGCTGAATGGATTTATACCAAGGAGGTCACCCTTGAAAACGCAATGAATTTTTATGGGTGGATAGCAATGTAAATCACCAGGATGAAGCTTTAGATTGAATCTGTTGCTTCTCCAAGAATGTTTTGAAATGGTACCGCTTGCCCCAAATCCTGATTGAAAAGGAAAGTAAGTAACATATGGATATCGTCTTTCTGAAATGCATGAGAAACACGACTTGGAATCAGAAACTGGGGAGGACGGACATATAAAGGTGGACTCTAATACATAGAATTAAGGATGGCTATATTAAAATATAAACAATGTCATGTGTATACAACAAATATTATTATCCATAATGTTAGATACCCTGTTGGCTTACTTCTGCCTTTTCACAACTAACACCACTGCAGTTTCAGAAGATTCCAATGTGGAGAAGTAAGGCAAAAATACCAAGAATCTATCTTTTTAATAACACAAACAGTACAGATCACCGTTTCACAATCATTTTTTTTCAATGATATCATCCTAAGGGGGATATTAAATTTAATTTAAATTACCTTTAACAAGAGAAATTAAATACTAAGGAGTAAAATTGGAAAGGAAACTAAGATCGGTCATGAAAATCTACAAATCATTCTATATCTTAAATTTTTTTCTTTCTAAATACCAATTTTCATCCTTCATGGTTAATGTGGCCCATGTTGAAAATGCAAGGTATGAATCTGTGCAATCAGACAAGTTATGAGTGGTATTTAAATTATCTCTGGTTATGGATATTGTTTCCATCAAGCATATCAAGTAACCTCTGTCTAGCAGGAGAGATGTGATGTCAGTTATGTTCTTGCTGTAAGTTAGATCATTGTCATGCATTGTGTAGTTTAACATGCATAATGTTCCTAAAGTTGGGAAGCTAAATGACTTTTGCAAAGTCTCAAACTTGCACATTGGCTGCCTGGGGCTTGAACCCAGGATTTTCTGATGCCAGAGACCATGATCTTTCTAGCATTTAATTTTCCTCAAGAGAGCATTGCAAAAATGAGTCTAGGTAAAAAACATAAAGGTGGGTGTTTCCTTCTGCAGTTGGATTTGAAGGGTATGGGTGACGTTTTGGCCCCCCGTTGGGTAAAACCGAAAAGCCAAATTTCATTAGAGTGGATTATTTTCTCTCCTCCTTACCATGTTCTTTAATAACTTTAGCTCCTTGATATATACTTTATATCTATATACCTATATATGTATATCATAGTAATACAATGGCATGAACAAAGTGGATAAGGTCAATATATCCTTAACAAGGCTTTTATGGATCTTATATTAATCTCTACATAGACCAGAGGCTCCAAACTGTAGCAAAGATACACTTCCAATTGTGACATTTTTAGAGGACAATTGATGGCAGATAATGTTAGGCAAGTAGGAAAGCAATGACAAGTTACTCAGAGAGAGAACTTGAGAGAGAATGTGTATGTATGCATATGTGTGAGTGTGCAGAAGCAATGTTTTTCCTTATCAGTACTTTAACCTTTATGTTAAAATAAATGGCTACCATGAAGAAATCAACCAATAACAAATGCTAGAGGAGCTGTGGAGAAAAAGAAACCTTTCTTCATTGTTGGTGGGCGCATAGACTGTGGAGTGTGAATCACCACAATGGTTTGCAATACTATGCAAACCAGTGTGGAGATTCCTCAAAAAGCTAGGATTGAAGGTTCCATTCAACTCAGCTATTCCCCTTCTGTGCATCTTCCTAGAAGAATTAAAAACAGCATACCACAGTGATATATGTGCACCTGTATTTAAAGCAGCACAATTTGTCATAGCTAAATCTTGGAAGCAACTCAAATGTCCATCAATGGAGGAATGAATAGAAAGGATGTAGTATTTTTGTACAGTGGAGTATTACTCAGCTATAAAGAAAGATAAACTTAAGGCTTACTGATAAATGGATGCAACTGGAGAACATACTGATAAGTGCAATAAATTAGACCCACATGTGTAAACATCGGAACGTCTCCCTAGTGTGAGAAATTGAATGAATAAATAAGATTCAAAATGTAAAATAGATATTGTGAATTAGAAAGAACCTGCTCAAAAGAAAAGAGAAACTGGGATGGGTGAAGGAGGAAAGGGAAGAAGGGAAAAGAAAAAAAAATATATATATATATATACATACACACACACACACACACACAAGATCATTAAGACAGCTATGACAGCTAGTTTCTCTTAGTTCATTGAAAAGAAAAGTTTGAACTAATATTTTTTGGCCAATATTTCATGCCTATACCTTATACTCTGGATAACTACTATGAAGATAACAATATGCAACATATTTATTATTGTTACTGTCCTACTAGCTTGTTTTGAAACTCTTTTATTTTTATTTTTTCTGCTTAAAATTAAAAAAAATATATATATCTTGAGCTGTCTCCGTGTAGATTGCATCTGTGTTCTAACAGATGTTTTCACTCTCACGCTCTTATCCTGGCCACTTTCCCTCTCTGCAGCAGGCAGTGGAACTTGTAAGCCAAGTTGGGAATGTGGCATCTTAAAGTAGTTTGCAGTTCCTTGGTGGGAACCCCTTTCATTTTAGACGAGAAGAATCAAGATGTGTGAAAAGATGTGCACATAAATGAGCTCAGATGGCCCAATGCGTGCAGCCACGTTATATTGTTTGTCTACTGTCATTGTTCTAGACTCTCATTCTTCATACTCCACTTCATAAAAAAAGCATGGACAGGAAATTGTGCTGACGTCTGCTAGTGGCTAGAGACCAACTCTGGGCCAGAGGCAAAGTTTAAAGGGAAGGACTAGTGGGCAAAGATGCTTTACTAAGAGTGTATCATTGACATGATAATACAACGGTGATAATGTGAGGTTAAAATTTTTTCTTGGAAATATATTCTAAAAATAATCATAACAATAACAAAAATAATGAAAATGGGGAGGAGGGGATCTAGAGATGGAGAAGGAAATTGGGAAAGATGAAAAAGAAGGATAAAAAGAATCAAGATACATTGAGTACATGTACCTCAAGTTGAATATAAACTTAATATATTGCAAACATTTATTTTTCCAATAGAAATTAAAATACTCTATAAATAAATTTTTAAGGGAACATAACAAAGCCATGCACCATGCCATTTCTCAAACAAAGTCCCACTTAAATTTGACATTGGGTTTCTGTGATGTTGAAATGCAAAGGCCTCAGTGGTGGAGCCGTGGCTGTCTGCTAAGAAGTGGTGGGCCAAGGTTCCCAGGTTGCACCTTGTTTTTCTATGGACATGTTGTATGACCTCGGTCTATTCAAATTGCCTTTCTGGGTTTTGCTACCATTTTTATAAAATAAAAAGTTTGAATTACATGATTTCTGAAACATTTTCTGCTCCTTTATGTCTGGGCAAGAAGGAAGATGAATGGTGTGTACTCTTGTAATGTTTAGATGGTTTTATATTGCTATTTTCATGCTTTTGTGTAGCACTCTGAAGGTTTTCTGATTATAGGTAGTTTTGTATACAATGGTCACTTGATAGATGATCACATACCGCTGGTTGATAGGAGGTAGGTGAAAGAAATATGTATCATACCTTATTATTTGTATATTAGAGAAAGTAGACCTGTTGATATTTGTAATGTCACTCTGAGTAATTTATAAAGTCAGTGTGACCCACTGAAACATTTTCAGAGATAGTTTACTTTATTGAATACTTAGCTTCTGTTGAAAACAAATGCTGAAAAATAATGTTTCTTTTCTCTGGTAACATTTACTATATAGTAAGTTTCCCACAGGTAGGATTGTCTGATATTGTTAGCATAACTGCTCTCATCTAATGTAGTTTTCTGTGCTCATAAAAATTTTGATTTGAAAAGATAGTTGTGTTTGGCTGGCAAGCTCCCCACTTGCTTTTTTCCATATACAGTTACTTGGCTGCTTAGAAGCCAGAAGAACAGTATGTAGAGTTGAAATACCTTCTGCTTCTTGCTTCCAGGGTTTGGACTGTGTCTTTGCATTATCTGTGGGAGGACCGGAATGTTCATATGCTGTGTTGCCTGAAGGAATAAGAGCCAAAATTACTTTTGCAATCAAAAAACCATGAGAAGGAAATTATTAACATGATAGCACAGTGAAAAGTGGACACTAAAACAGATGGTTACCTTTGTTTTGGGGTCAGTGGCTTGGTGAGATTTATCAGTGTTTAATGAGGAGGGGAAAAGACCCCTCGAAAGCAGTGTATTTGAATTTTATCTAGTGAGCAATATCAAGCTCCTCCATCCTCTCTCCTTTCCTTGCACACTGCTCTTTCTCTCCCTTGACTAGCTCAAGGATAAGGAGATTTCTCTTTTTACCTTTTAAGATATGTGAGGACCCTGGCCACATTTCAACGTTTGATTATACAGCTATGTTTGTCTGCATTATTTGCAAAGAAGAGAGGATTCAGTAAGCATGCACTGTGAGATTGTGGTCTTTGTATTAATTTGCTTGTGATTAACATTTGCAGTACAATAATACTTGTGCAGTTTCCAGAGCTCGACACTTCTGTGTTTCTATTACTCTAAGAATACTAGAATACGATCAATTTTCAGTTACCAGCTTTACGTGAGGATGCTCTTGGGATCTGCATAGAATTATCTTTGCAGTCCTTATAAGTAATTATAAGCTGCCTACTTAGCTTACATATCAGGAGTGAAGAGACTTCCCTTTTCCAATCCCCAAGTTTGTGGCACAGTCTATGAAAATGGCCCAGTGACAGGCAGGTGAATGTATGTTGAGCACCAGTGAGGCCAAGTGCCAGGAAAAGAGAAGGCCACACCCTGTGGAAGAGGGCCAGGAATGCAAAAGGACACTACTCCTTTGAACAGAAAGGGTGTAGAAAATGGTTTCTTTGTGTTTTCCTTTGAGCCAGCATTGGACATGTTTGGATGCCAAGCCATGTCTTAGGTGGGCTTGTTGTCATCTGCTGTGTCTGGAAGGGGCACATCTCTGAGCATGGAAGCAGTGCTGATGGACCAGCTTGGCTGATGCCTCATTTCTTCATTACCAGATAAACCATATTCCTCTCAAAGGTGCAGTGGGAACAGGTGATCTTTATGACACTTGTCTTATTTATGCTTTCATGTGTTGCCTTCTTAGCGTGCTCTAAAAAGAGCACAGTGCTGCCAGCATTCTGTTCACTTATTTGCTAGAATCTAGAGGGTGAAAGAACTGTTAAAAGTCATCTACTCCACCCACCCACCCCCATCTGATGCACCAGCTGCTTCTACTATCAAATTTCCATCTTTGCTTCTACACGGCGCTTTCTGAGACAAGAGCATCCAAATTCATCCATAGATCCAAGTGAAATCCTACTCCTCACTGCTCCCACCTATGGGTGGTAGCTGGGCTCTTGGAATCACGCAGAACAAGTATAATTGTTTTTCATTACATCAGCCCTGTAGAGCATAGCACAACATCTGACTCTTATCTTTCCTAGTCTAGTTTGGGTTCTTTTAAGGACCCTCTAACACAGTAGTGATGTAATAACAAATGAAAGTATGCCTTTGAGTAACTGGAGAATGGCATTCCTTTCTCTGTTACAGTGAGATTGGAGACTCTGAATTTGAATTAGAGAAGACTTGGGAGCAGAGTCATGAGTCAGTTATCCAACCATTCCTCTGCTAATGTAGGCTTGATTATCTCTCTCCCTTTTAGTCCATATTGTAGAAATAGGCTCCTCTTCTTCCGTATTCCTCTGAACATTATTCAGCTATAGTCTCAGTGGTGCTGATGATCTTCATCTTTATACCCTACTTCAGTTCAACGAAGGGGTTGAAGATCCTATTAATTATTATTATTATTATTATTATTATTATTATTTTATGTATTTGGTACAGGGTCTCACTATGCAGCTCCAACTTGTAGTGATCCTCCTGTTTTCAATCTCCCCAGTGCTGGGATTGCAGGCATGCACCACCATGCCCAGACTCCTTCACTGGCTCAGCATGCCTGGGGATGGGGCCAGTGTGGCTTGCGGGATCGGGGATTGAGCCCTGGCCCCTGTGCTTGGCAAAGCAGGCACTTAGTCTGCTGAGCTATCTCGCCTAATATCTTATTAATTCTTTTGATGACCTCACTATGCTGGAGATTCCTGCAAAGTTTATATTGACAAAAGTCTTAGCTATTCTTGTCTATGCTTCCAGTAAGCCAAGAGTGGAACTTCTAGGAATAACTGGAGACATATTTGATTATCATAGCGAGGTTAGGACAGGTGCTACTGGCTTCTAATGAATGGAATTTGGGAATTTACTAACTATCCTATGATGCACAGGACGGCCTGCCGTGATAAAGAATTAG
>NW_004524639.1:3268325-3285558 GCF_000260255.1 Octodon degus
TAAAAAAAAAGAATTAGCCAGCCCTAAATCAATTGCATCCATGTTGATAAGCCCTTCTTCAGGCCATGCATATGTATCCATTTTCCTGCCAAATTCCTTTTGTGTACTCATGAGGGTAGTTTTGTTGATCCAAGTGAAGATCTCCTGTTTATTTCTATGTAATTTCATCTGGTTAAAAATCATGTTACTATAGCATGTTAAGATCTTTTGGTCTCTCCAGATTGATGCACACCATCAGCCAACACATCTTCAGGATCTCTACCTTCATGAATGAGCCCCTGCTACTTCAGACTGATAGTTACTACCTAAATCAGAGACCTTTCCTCTTACCTAAACCAAATTTATTGCCTTAACTACCATCAGCTTCTGTGCCATGAAGTCTGGCCCATTAGGACGTACTGTGCTCAGTTTCCTCTTTTCTTTTCCTTTTTATTTCTTTGAAAATACAGTTGTGTGTATTTGTCCAATACAGTTGGTGTGGTCTCAAATGGCATGTAGCCAGATTGCCACGAGAGCATGTGGCTAAACAGCACTTCTCTGGAAGTGGAGAATCCAAGTGCCACATCAGCAGCAGGAAAACTATTGACCCCCAGAAGATCTTAGGGGCTCAAGAGCAAGGATATCTAGCCTATTGCTTGATGAAATCCATCCACTCCAAGCACTATTCCAATGATATTAGTTCCTCGTGCCTTGACAGAGATGGAGAATCACTGCTCTTAGTGAGCAGATCCAGCTGTCTCTAATGGTATTGTTCTTCTGTACAGAAAACATTCTTGCCTCTAGTCATATTTCTGCATCAGTTGCTGGCTTAATGATCACACTGTCTCCATCCATTGTTGGTCAAGATCATCAGGCTCTCATTTCAGCCTTCACTTATATTGCATCTTACAAACGAATCACATGAGATAGTGGATGGGTCCTACTAAGGCAGTGATGATGTCTTGTTCATTATAGAAGAGATCTCCCACTTGAGTGAAATTGCTACATAAACTAAAATGCTTGCTTCCAAAAGGCCCAAATGTGCAATTTTTTGATTCTGTGGAGTTCAGCGGAGGTCAGCAAGGTATACAACCATGCCTTGTGTCTCTTTATGATACATAAACTAAGAAAACATCATTCTTTGTTAAGTTCTTGAAAATAGTCAAAAGAAGAATAATCTGTGACATGAAAATTGTATGAACTTCAAATATCAGTGTCCAGTTGAAAAAACCTATCAGAATACAATTATGCTTATTTATTTCCACATTGTCTGTGCTGCTTTGTTAATGAGAGTCGATTAGTTGTGGTAGAGGCCTTATGGCCTATAAAGCAATGTATTTAGACAAATTTATTATTCTGGCCTTTTAAAGTAAAAGCAGACTGACCTTTGATCTAGAGCAGTGCTGGCAAACCTATGGCACTATGGGTGTGCAGAGTCCTCTCTATTGGCATGCAAGCAAAGTGTGTGAGTTGTTTTTCCTAAACTAAAGACTCTATTTATAACACACAGAACATTCTGTTTTACTAGTTTATTTGACATGTCAAGGTATAGTTTCTTTGGCTTTATATCTCCAGCATCAAGTACAGTGCTCAGCATAGTAGATGCTTGTTGAATGCTTATTGAGTTGGACAAATTTGAATATAATTGAGAGAGCATCCTCGAGATTTCCTCGTTTGTATAATTCTTATCCTGAGAATTAATCAGTGGTTGAGATTCATCCTGCAAATATCTTATAACATCACTAGGATTGTCAGGGGCCTGTTTATGATCAGTCTATATTAGATTTGTGAGTGTTGATTCCTCCTCTGGAGTCTCCATGGTGTTGAAAGGAGGCCAGAAGAAGAAAGAGCAGTTGGCTAGATCATATGTGGCTAAGCCAGAGCTTACCCTGGTCACTACCCTGGATGAGTACCGCACTTGGAAGTGGAGTTGAGGGAGAAGCATCAGTGGTGCTAAGAGAAACAAGAGTAAGCAAAAAAGATGCTGATTGGCCAACAAAGTCAGACCTTTCAAAAAATTTTGATCTAGAGCTGTGTTCAAACTTATATACGTGGGTGTGGTGATACATACAATACCTCTAACCACAGTTACATGGGGGGAGGTTGAGATGGGAGGGTTATGAGTTGGAAGTCAGTCTTGGAAACAGAGTGAGACCCAATCAGTCAATCAATCAACCAGTCAATCAATGAATAAACTAACATTTCACAGATCTTTTTGTTGTCATTATTCCCCAACGAATACAGTATAACAACCATTTATATATAAGGAATTTGAGCATCTATCGATTTCTGTCTACAAGTCAGTATGGAACCAAGCTTCTCTGGTTACTGAGTGCTGACTGTAACTCTAACAAATAAGCAAGACCATCCTTGTGTCCTTTTGTAAGTGTGAAGAGACTCTGCTCCTTAAAGAAATACAATAGTTAAAATCATTTTCTTAGAAATATATTGCTGTTGATTCAATAGTTATTCATCCAGGTACTTCTAATGGGGTTACAGAGCTCCAACTGATCTCAAATTGACAATCAATTGTGGGTAACAATTAAACATGCATAACTATCACCTGCATGACAGGACCATCATTCAGGGTACAATCCCTAGGACTTGAATTCTGCAGAGGCTTTCCCATTCCACTGGATGCATGGATTACAAAGGAGAGCATTTTACTGTGTGCCTTAATCTAGGAAGGTGCTTGTTGTCCTTTGTGGAGCAGCTGTAACCTGTGCAGGAGGAGGAGGGAGGCAGGCCAGCCTCAAGAACTATTTTGCCTCTAGCTTCTTCTCTCAGGATTTCTTGAGAATAAAAAGGAAAATATTTCCCCGGTAGTTTGGCAAAACATTTAATTAGAAGTGGTAATGAAAAGTCATTACAACAGCACAATGCATTTGTATTATGCCTTAGACTTAACATATTTAAGGGCACTTGCTCACCAGCTGTTTGGTGATTAGGGACCAATCCGCTGAACATGGAAATAAATAAATAAATAAATAAATAAATAAATGAAACCGCTGTGAGAAAATGAATGTGCTGAACTTATGCTGCATATAATTGCTATAAAAACCAAATCAAACCCATATGGTCCCCACAGAGGTAGAAAAACCTGGTCAGGGAACATTTGCCACTCTGAGCTATTGATGATGGCTTTACATGCATTGGGCTACAAGCCAGTCTGGCCCCTGGAAAACAGTAGGGTGAGCTGGTCTATTCACTCCAAACTGGCTGATGTAGTGACCAGAATTCTCAAGTGTTTTTTTCCCTCTCTTTTCATAGCCAAAAAACCCTTAAGTTCATTGGATTGGACATTTTTCTAGCCCTTAATCATTTGTGTTGGGTACTATATCTTCATAGCCAGTTTTCTCCTTAACCCAGTTTCTTACATTTCAATTTTCTTAGACTTTAAGAAATACAATTATTTCACCTGCCCTTTGATCTCTACCTATAGACATGTCAGCTGGCTCCATTAGTCACGAACTTATTTCTACGAAAACACAGATAAAATGTTTAACAAGCCTGTAGATTATAAAAATAATTGGCTCATTTACTTCCAAAAATCTGTGCTTTGTAAAAGCAAATGAGTAAAGCTTGTCTTTTGTCTTAATGAAACATGACACATGGTTGCTTGCTTTTTTCACTCTCAACTAGTTATGTGGGCCTCAAGTTAAGCTTACTTGTGAAAGTCATCATGGTAAGGGGCTCCCTATTTTGGATAGAGGGTCACCAAGTTGACTTTTGCAGCACACATCAGTAGGCTTTTAATTTCATTGGGAGCCCCACTGCCAGCGTGAGGTTACTTGTCTAGTGCTGATCTTGAGCTGCCTTGGCAGCAGTGCCTCCATGCCATGAGCTCTAGCCAGTATTGCATTGTGGATTCTCTCTATAGAAGGTTTGATGTCCGTTAGGAATATTCACACAATGCAATAACAAGAGGCAGTAAGGAAGTGTTTGTGGTACACATGAAGGTCCAAGAATACAGCAGTGATTTTATGCAACAGCAATATTCGTGCTCATTTTAGATACCTTCTTGATTTGGGGTAAAACAGTCTCTAGATAAGAAGACAGTCTTACTGGAGACCTTGGGAGAAATGAGCAATAAATCTAACAGTTTTCTTTGAAGCTCTGAAAGCTAGTATGTCTCAAGCTTCTGTCGTGGTTCTACATAAGAGCACGAGCTCATTACTTCTTATAAAATAGTTGTAGGACAAGGTTTCTTTTAAAGTTTGAAATCTGGTGAGTGTATGAGATCATGTGCTTTCATTTCCTCCTTTAGAGTTTTCTCACCGTTTATAACTAGAACCTAAGTGCAACTTTGTTGGACTTGGAAAAAACTAAGCTCTGTAAGCCTGTTCCTTCCCACTGACCCATTGCAGTTTTAAAATTGCTTTGGGATTTTTTAGGAACCACTCTGTGAAGTTCATAAAAACAAACATGGTATGCATTATATATGAGAAGGAAATAGAAAATGCTCAACACAACCATATTTATCATTAAGAACAGGGAGCATACAGCTTGATTTAAGAGTGCTAGTATTTATGCATTTTTGTGCATATATATCAGAATTGAATTCGTTTCCTAGTCATGGTCAAGTAAATAAACAATGGCTATAGAAAGAGCAGACTAGGAACATGGGAAAAGAAGGAATGGAAGAAGGGATGGAAAAAGTGAAATGCATATTTTAGGAACATTCCTCAAATATGTCAGGCACTGTGCTAGTCATTATCATACACTATCATTTAATTCTCACAGTATTCTTGAAATATGTACCCTTTTAAAATCCCATTAATATTAATACAAAAGTGACAGGATATTTCTTTGCAGGTAAGAAGCAGAGGGAGTAAGCAAGGAAGAGACAGTGGAAAGGGGAAAGAGAAAGAGAAGGATCAAGAGGCAGTGGGTGGAGGAAATCATGAAGCTTGCCTTCTTTCAACATGCTTCCTTTATACTTGGAGAACTTGTATTATTTATTTCATTATTCTTAGCCTTACACCCACATTACCCATCAAGTCCAATTGTTCAATTAATTGAATCTTATCAAATAAGAACTAATACATACTTATTTCATTGTTGGAAGCAAAAGGATTAGGCTCAGTTCACAGCTGTTCGGCATATCTACTTGCAGCCCCTCACTTCTATGGGGAGCTATTTTCTGCAGTCATGGGGGTTGAACCCAGGGCCACATGCATGATGAGCAATTCCTTTACCAATGAGCAGCATCCCCTGTCCATGGGGAGCTACTTATTTTTAAGCTTCCCATTCCAATTCCAGAGCATTATCATCTTGAGCAATTCTTGCTTCCCAGAGACAATACATTGAATAGTGGTGGGAAGTGAGATATTCCTCACATTGTCATGTATAAGTGCACTTTTCAGCTCATGGTATAGAAATCCAGAACCACTTTTCCCACCTTCAAGTCTGATTTAGGCGAAAAGAAAACCTTGCATTCATTTGGAAGTTATACATGTCATCTCAGAATTTCTGTTTAAGTCCTTTCTTGGTGGGCAAAAATTGAATCCAAGCTGAAATGATAAAATATTAAGTTCAGCATTGCTAAGTGGAGTTTCAGTGCAATTCACACATTATAATTTATAATTCTGGGTCCTAGGAGCCAAAGCCCCGTTAGACCATCTCTTTAATCCAGGCCTATCATTTGGAGATCTCATAGCTCCCTACTCTGTAAACACCATCTGGTGCTAGACAGTGGAACTGAGATCTTTAGCTAATGACCTGCTTGTTCTCCAATACATGACAACGAGGGGCTAGTTCTTAGGATCTCATCAGATGAATGACATCTCTGCAAACAGAACTAATGCGTCTCCCTGGCCATACAAGGGTGGGGAAGACAACAGAGATACATTTGGCAAATGAGGATAGAAAGAGGGGGTTTTGATGTTTTGCTGGAAGCTTGCCAGAACCTGGTACAGTTGGGGGGTTGATTATTCATTTAAAAAGTCAGATAAAGAATTCATCATTAAAATGATGGTGTTGTATGAATATGGAAGAATATGGCTGTAAACATACAATTACTGAAAAATAGGCTGCGTTAGATCAAATAGTCACTTGATGATAACTTTGCCTATGCCATAGCCAGTGCTTTTGTGAGGAGGAAAAAGCCATGTATGGCATGTATATGAATGTCAAGTTAAATGTTCATAGCAAAGCCAGCAATAAACCCTTAGAAGACAGGGCTGAGCCCAATTATGCATGAAGTACAACAAACAAAGTTTATGGGACTGAGATGACAGGCAGAAGGGAGGAACAGGGCCAAGCCACGCATTCTCTTGAGTCCCTTTAGTGCACCTGCAGTCACAGTTCTGGAAGTGCACAAAACAGCTTGAATGAGAGATTAAATCGAGTTTGAGAGTTCTCTTTCCCCTGCTGCTTCTGTGCAAAGGATGTTGTGTTTGGGTAGCTGAAAGAAGTCCAAATAGAGGGAAGCAACATGAACTGTTCCCGTCTGAGTTAAGGACTCAGTTCTACTGCTTGGAACTCAATCAGAGTGAAGCCAAGCATTCCACGTTCCGGAAGTTTTATTACAAGCTGTGGCCCGTGGGGGCAGCCTTGGCTCTGCAGTGGTAGGAAGTTCATATTCAGTGAGAAACACCTGTTCCTGAAATTTTGGGACCAGTTTTGATTAGGTTTCCCAATTCTAGACATAATGGAGCAGAGTCAGGTAGGTGCATGAATGGCATCTATTTACACGCATGCAGGGCTCCACTGTTTTCCAGGACAATAATTTTTCCCACATTTCCTGGAGGAACTACTGGAATCACAAATCACAATTTGTGGTTTGCCCTGGGTAATGAGTCATTGGATGGAATTTCATTTGGTAGATTTAAAGGGAGTTAGTGTTGATCTATGAAGCCAGATGATTTAAGAAATTGAAGCAGTAACAAGTAAATTGCTTTTCTCTCGTACTGTAAAATGCTTTCTAGGCGTTTTTGGCTTTTCTTTTTAAAATGGATTTATAATACCATTTTTCTCCACCTCATGGCTCAAGTAAACCTCTTTGCTCTGATGAACCCTAAATGGCTCCTCATTTCCCACAAACAGATTGTCCAACTGAGTTTTTAACATCTTGTTAGAGTCCGTGGAAGCTAGGATTTTTTTTAATTCTATAGGAAATACAAATGAAAATACATTGCCTTTTTAGAAGCTTTATTTCTCCTGATTTCTCTCCTGGAAAACTGTGTTAAACCCATTAAAATTCCTTAGCCTTTTAACCAAGGTTAACCATAAAACTCACTTGCCTTTATTTATTTGTTGAACTGGAAAAGGGGAAGGTTTAGGGGTGCCATGCAGTGTGCTGCTTGGAAGGGGGAATGCGTTGAGAATAAGCCACCAGTTGCTTTATTTAAGGAACTCACTGTCCACTGGGAAAGACAGATACACAAGTGGACATTTCTTGAAGCTATGTGTACATCCAACCTGCATTGAACAATGTACACAGTGCTGGGGTGGGGGAGGAAGGCTGTCACTTCCCTCAGCAAGCAGGGTACCCTTGTAGAAACCTCAAGGGCAAATTCTGTGCCTAGAAGTGGAAAGATCAGAGACTTCCCAAGTGAACTCATTCTGTATTCCTAACTTCTCTTTCCCACGGTGGAAACACACCATCTCCCCTGGCAATCTTTTATTTTTTTTATTTTTAAAGAATACAAAATAGTGATACCCAATGTACTCTGTAGTCTGCAGCTCCTTGAATGCCCAGACTGTGGAATACAGTATCTGTAACCCTAGAACCTAGCCCAGAGTGTGGCACTTGGTTGATGCTCAGTAAATGCTTCAGGCTCCTGCCACAAAAATGTGCCTGGGAGTCTGAAAGAAGGGCCAGATGAGTCTAAATAGAGTTCTGGAGCTACGCCCAAGAATGCGTAGGAATTCATAAATTCGGGGGACCTCATATGGGTCAGAGTTCTTGCCACCAGAATATGTGAGGCACCGAAGCAGGAAATGAACAGTGCTTGGATTTATTATCAATCTGGTTGTCTACACTGCTGGGGCCACTTAGAAGTCTGGTGGCTACAAGGAGCCACATAAGTATATGAGAATGATATGTGTACAGCCACAATTTGAAGGAAGACACTGAGAGGAGGAGTAATCATCGCATATTGTTTATGCAAGCAGCTGTCACTATGGCTATTACTGAGTCGGGGTCAGAGGCAGGGTCAGGGGCTCCGCAGGTCATGTTTTGTGTAATTGCTGCTCTGTCCTCCTGTTACACCACTCATCCGTGCAGCTTTACATCTCGTATGTATTTTCCACCGTGGTGGCCTTTGTAAGACATAAGGTGAACAAACTGCTTATTAAGGTAAGACAATGGAAGCCCCATTTTAAAAAGGTTAAGATGTACTCCAAAGTGTCAGCACATCCCGGGAATCATTAACAGTGTACGGAATGCACAGCCTGGTATTTTCCAAAGGCCACACTAACCTTTTCAAGCATAGAACAGGCTAAAAGGAACGGATTTCCTCACCATTTGATAAGAGAAGAAATCTTTTAAATGCTTATTTTTATTTGCTCGCTGAGAATCATCTCTGTGGAGCTCAACATAGGGAAATGAATCCTGAACATTTTAGCAACTCACTTAAAATACCATTAGAAAGCACTTGGGTTATTAAAGGCTGAAAACAAAGGACTAGGAGTCCTCTGGTGCTAATACTAGAGAAAAAGGAGAACCACGTATGTCCTCCTATTTGCCAAAAATGGGTTTGAATTTAAACGCTTCATTGTTAAGAAGGGAAGTTTAAGTTTTGCCAAAACCATTTTTTCCTTTAAGTACACCCACTTTTCCATGTAATTGGCTCAACACTGCTATTTGCATAATTGTCATATTTTTCTGCTTCCCAAGAGGTCTGTTAAGTGTAAAGGTGAAGCACAAAACTTTGACAAAGTGCATATTTATGTGTGATGTGCAATTCTCAAATCATGAAGAAAATTATATCTTTTCCATTGAGTTTATCTTCCATTTAGAAAGGAAGTGTTCAAAACTCATTGCCCCCTGAGAAGGGTTTAACTTGTTTTTCTTTAACTTGGCCAAAGAGCATCTCCCTGAGCCTTGGGTCTTCAAATAACAAGGTTGCCATGGGGTCCTGATCTTACTAATGACCAAAATCACACATTTTTCTTTCAGCTTTGGCATAACAATAAGATCTTTTGGTTAGAGTCTGGGATCTCATCATAGCTGGGCCATGTTTTAACTATGAGGTGTCAGACAATCATATAACCTCTTGATGTCTCAATTTGTCTATGAAATGGGCATGCCTTTAACTCACAGCGACAGTGGATGTTGCTGTAGAAGAAAGTACTGTCACCCAGGGTTTTATGCACAGCAGATATGCTAATAAAAGTGTTATTGCTTCAATCCTTTTATAGTAAGAGGATGGTTTTGATATGAATGAGACGACTTGAACTTTGGCATGAGGATGGGCTAGATTTGGACTTTACCCCTGCCACTTTGACAGGGAGAATAGAGGGGTGTGTGATCTTGGACAGATTACTTAGCATGGAAGTCTCAGTTTCTTTATCTGGCAAATGGGGATACATGATGGAAATAGGTACTACAGGTTTGCCTTGTAAGGATTAAGTGAACTAGTGCATCTCTAGAGCATGTAAATGCTCATCGAGTGTTGCCTATAGTTACTATTAATGTACTAAATGCTTTTTTCCATAATTTTATTGAGAAACAAATAGCAATGAGACAGTTTCAAACCAAATTGGTAGGACAGTTTCTATAATTAACACATTGCATACATTCTTCCTAGTGGTTAATTGCTCTACAAGATGCGGACTTGATATCCTATTTACAAACACCATTAGAACAAATCCCTCTATTCATTAAGAGAATGTAACTATATATCTATCCTAACCACTTTGAATACACAGATACAAAATGGACATTCATCTGTATCCCCTTTTTTGGTTAAGTTCCATCATTTAAATATTATAGGTGTGTGAACTCAGCAAAATATTCTAAAAGAGTTCAGTAGTCCATAATAGTATTGGGTCTTCCACTTCATTAAATGCTTAACAGCAGTCACTATCAGGATTTGGTTACTGTTGATAGAAACTGGAAAACTTACATTCCCTCCAGATTTGCTGTGTTTTGTCTTGTGACTTTTCACACTGGGTAGGGTGGAATGTGCAGCTTCTCTCCCTACAGATGACCCTTCAGAACTCATTTCCTGCTTCCTTCCGAGTACAGACTAGGCTCTCCTGGGTTTCTTCATCACTGTTTTCTTCTGGCTGCAGCCCTATGGCATCAGATTGCAGTGCCCAGCGGAGAAACAGCATTCAGGGTATGATAGCAATCAGATCAGGAAGATAACAGAACACTAGACATCCGGCATCTGATGGCTGATCACACGGGTCACTTGTGTCCTGGTTTCCTCTTGACAAGGTTAACCACTCCTTGCCAAGGCTTTTGAGGGCAGAATTCTAGCCAAGCAATAAAGCTTGACAGAAAAGGGAGAAGTACAGGCTGGCAGGAAGGCGGTACTACCTTAATGCCACAGGCTGGCACTTACATTCAAATCAATAAATGTCTTATCAATTGCTTACACTCAGGAACCAATGCCTATAAACAAATCAGAATAAAGAGATGGTGGAATGTATCTGAATTTTAAGCAACAAGTATTAAAATGTGTTATCATAAATCTATTTAATTGGTCATTATTTACTCATTTTTTTAAGTACTAGAGATTGAATCCAGGGCTTCCTGCATGCTAAGGAAGTGGTTTACCATTGAGCTCTATCTCTAGCTTATTCATCTTTTAATAAAAACATGACAGTTAACAGTAGAAAATGTTTATGTTGTAATGTTGGGTGGAAAAAAGGATAAAAATGTACAGCATATTTTGAAGCTTAAAAGAGCAACAAGCAAATCTATAGTAACAGAAATGAGATTAGAAGATGTCAGGGGTAGGGGGCCTGGTGGATGGAGGATGATGGCAGAGGATTTCTTTTGAGAGTGTTGGGAATGTTCTAAAATGGATTGTGGTGAGAGTTCAACATATGTTTGTTTATACTAAACTCTATTGAATGATAGGTATACTTTAAATAAATGAGCTGTATGAATGTGAATTATATCTTAATCAAGCTGTTACAGACAACAATGAAACTTATACATAGAAGAATAGACTGGAAAGTCCCCAGAAACCTAACAGTGGATATAACTTGATGACAATTGTGACTGATTTTTAAAAATTTTTTCTGTAATTTTCATGGTGATCACATATACAGATTTGTATTTTATTCAAAAAAGTATTTATTTTTTTTCAAAAAAATATTTAAGGAGGAAAATGAATCAATACTAGCTTTCTCAATTCATTGAATTGAAAGTATAAGTAATAACAATAAAGGACAAATTTATTTTATTTTATTTTATATTTAATTTTTTTATCAAGGACTAATTTATTTTTAAAAACAAATACAAGCTATCAAGTCACCCTTTTCAACTTGACAGTCTACCTGAGGCACAACTGTCAGGTAAAAACATACATCTTTACAACTTGGTGGTCCTAAGTTAAAACAACAAAAACCATTTCACAGAAAGGAAAGGAGTACCATGAAAACAGCTCAAGAAATACACTAACAAGCAAAAATGTATGGGGAAGGAGGAACATGTGGCTTTGACCTAACTGAAGAAGCAGGGGAGACTGATCTACATAGGAAAGTAGGCATCCTGGAAAGTCAGGTATGATTTAGAGTATGGAAAAAATTTATTTTATACTACATGAAAATAAAGTGTATGGCTCAATATACTCTGGATTAAAGATCAATACTTAAACTTTTCAGTAAATATTTCATATTTTAATAAAATTGCCCAACATAATGATATACTAAAAGGAAAGTCATAAAATTTGGAAAGTCAGTAACACATAATAGAATAAACTTTTCCCCTCACAATTGATGTCAATCATGGTTTTGATTTAGAACTTTTGAAGGTTTCACGATATAAAACAGTTATGTTATAATCATAATGCCCCTGGGTTTATGTGTCTTGGTCTTAACCTGTTTTATAATTTTAAATAGGAATTGCATTAGGTATTATAAGAATATGCAGATAAATGATCCTCATATGGCTATTATCTAGTACTGCTGGAAGAAGAAGCTCTTCAAGTGAATAATATGATAGAATTTAGGCTTTCTATTAAAACTTAATTTTGAAGCTCAGTGATTCCCTAACTTCTGCCTCCTCCTGATCATTCTGTTTATTATCCTGTGTCTCCCATGATTCATCTTCTTAGGCCTACCTGTAACATCAAACTTTCAGTTGTTCTTCAGCCAAATAACTGAAGTCCTAAAAGCTGCCTTGCGCTGCAAGCATGCAGTGTGATCAAATTCATGCGGTAGCAGGCCCTTTTCACTATCACTGTTGTGCTCTTTGTATTGAAAGGTGAGAAACAGCTAGCTGCCTTGCTCAATTTTGGTGACCAACTCGGCTGTTTCATATTTGTCCTGTAGCTTTAGGCATCTGCTGACAGATGGGAGGCTCACTGTGAAGAGTTTGGGTGGCTTCTTCCTACGATGGGCCTGATGCCTTTGTTGGCCCCTGGAACAGAATGTGTGTGCTCTTCCCAGCCATCACTAAGTACAGCTGTTGGGTACATCCTGGTAGATGAGAATAATTCCCACAGTGTCTTTGAATCTGTTCTGAGAACCGAGGGGCATGCTCAGCAAGTAGGTAGACAGGGCCTGTGTACTATGGAATGTTTATAAGTGGGACTTAATTGAGGAGGAGAAACCTGCACACTGGAAGTCTTCCTTATCCCAGAAGTAGAACCTTCCACTTGAACATCCTCTTAGGCTCCCATCTTGAAAAAGAAAGATCTAGAAACTGGAGTGCTCTTTTGCTGAAACTGCTCATTGCACAGGTGAGGAGACTGAAGTACAGGATAATTATGTAACCTGTTTTACACTGTCAATCCAGGTATGGTTGTATACTTTTACAAAAACATGACAGCATTTCAGAATACTTTCCTAGCCTCTTTCGGTCATGTTTCTAGGAAATATGATTTTCCTCTTGTTTATCTCAGCCTTAATCAGGTATATTGGAATGATAGGTCCATACAGTTTGTCATAAGGAGAGATCATTGGTCATAGTAGGATTTATAATTAGAATTCAGAGAACTAGAAGGAAGAAAAATTCTGGAAAAAGGAAAGTCCTTTTCACAAGTAGTCCATATACAAGGTAGTTTCTTATATATGTTTTTCTTTAAACATCATTGAAGTAAAATGAAAGCACCCTAGTGCCCTCTCCTTCTTCCCTCTTGTCACCTTCTACTGTATTCTGTGCGCTAACCACTTTTCTATGCAGTGGTAAAAGAGATTCGTGGATTAATGGGATTTATATATTCACTGGGGCTGAAATGCCTTAGGATTGCCTGCATTAGGTATAAAAACTTGGGCCCAAGGACCTCACTAATGACTTTTCAAGAGCTGTTCTTTACAGAACTCAAGTCTTCAATCTTGTAACCGGACCATCAACCCCAATGACAGCCCACTTTGAAGGAGGCCTATAAAGACAAGGTTCAGGCTCTTTCTAATGGCTTCAGCTAATGGAAAACCTGGAGGGGAAAAAGCAAAATCATTGAATTTCCTACAGGTAGAAAGAAGAAAAACTCTAGAAGTTCTAAAAAGTGAAAGGAATTTAAAAATTTTGGTTTGAAATCCAAGAGGTAGCAAGGGGTGATGAAGGATGCTTAGAGATTGCTTGTCATTATTGTAGGCAATGAAAACAATGTGAGTCTCCACCTGCTGACCGCTAGATCACTTACCTAGCAGAATACATAAAAGCTGGAGCCACATCAATATTTCCTCACTGAAGGACAAACTTGGGCATTTGAAGTTTTGTCTTTGTGTGCACTTACCCTCTTCAGGCACTGGTTGCCTGGCAGCATGTCCATTCTACTGGGGCCTGTGGCATTCATTGGATCCAGAGGCCACTTTCATTTGTACATGGCATATATATATGGCATATATATATGGCATATATATATGGCATATATATATATATATATAATTTTTTTTGTGTGTGTGGCTGGCCCAGCCCTTCCTGGGGGCAGGACTGGTACAGCATGTGGTGCCAGGAACCGAACCATGGTCCCTGAGTTTGATAAAGCTTGCCTAAGCAGGTGCTTTAGTTCACTGAGCTATCTCAACAGACCAAGAAAATATTTAGAGAATGGTACAAATATAAGAGAATCTCTGAGGCTGTGGTATTACCTTAGGATATGTGATTTTGTTCATCTCTGTCATGATGCCAAATACCCTAGTGCAACTGTTAAGGACAGGCCCACCATGAGACCTCTAGATCTCCTGTCCTATCATTTTTGCAACACTTATATCTCATAGAAAATTCCAGTGGTAGTTATATTGTGTGCAGGCACAAAAGTGATTCCAATGTAAATTGAGAGCAGTCTCATTTAAAAAATCACTAAAAATTCCATCCTCACAACTTAAACTTTATGATAGTTGTGTGGTATTTTTCATCTTTGCTCCTTTTTGTTATCAGGGTACATAAAACACAAGTGAGCTTTTGTATCCACTTTTTCTTAGCCAGATATATTAATAAGATGTAACCTAGTCACATAAAAGCAAGCATGTTTGCTACTCTCTTATTTGATTGACCATCATCCTGTAGAGTGGATTTCTCATGTTTCATATTCTTTCCTTAGAAGAAATGTCCAAAAATGGTATTACTGAGTCAAAAGTTCAAGACCTATTTTAAGGTCTTTGCTAGATGTTGGCAAATTGCTTTCTGAAGAGTGTGCCAGTTGATGTGGCTGAAAGCAGCAAACTTTCCTTTGGGCTAGAACATGGGTACAGTTAGCATTAAGACATGTTCCAGGCCGGCCAAATACCTCAGGGAATTAAAGTGCTTGCTTACGCAGATGCAGGGGCCTGGAGTTTGATCCCCCACCTTGCTGTACCGGCCCCACCACCGGGGCACGCTGAGACAACAGTTGAGATTGGGTGACGATTGAGACTAGGCGTAGGGGTGGAAGCCTGTAATCCCAGCACTTGGGAGGCTGTAAACAGGAGGATCACTATGAGTCCGATCTATGCAGTGAGACCCTGTACACCCTGTGCTAAATACAAAACAAACAAACAAAAAACAGTAAGACACTTTCCAGACTCAGAACACACACAAAGAATGAGGTTTCCATCCATCCTTAGAATGTTCTTTCATCCTCCCAGTCAGTTTTTACCCTCCGTCCCCACCAAGATAACCATGATTCTGAAAGTCACTAATTTTGCAGTGGTTGCTGAAAGTTTCTTCTGAAAACTGAAGGAAGTTGACAGGTGGTGTCTGAAAGAAAGCCTTCCCATCCTTGGTGTAGTCCAGACTTCTGCCTGTGCACAGATTGTCATAGAAATCACTTTGTGACTGTGTATGAAATATCCACTCTTTTTTTTCCTCCAAGAATTAACTAAACCACTGCCATCTGTTCCAAACCATGTGACACATCACATAGGAGGTGATAGAGGTGTGTGATAGAAATAAAGCAGGAGCAGTGCTGACCAAAAAAATAAAAAATCTCCTGGTTTTCTTCTTTCTGTAGATGAATTAAAACAGAGGCTGTGAAGTGCTTGGTCTGCAGATCCTGTTGCACTTTGTACTGAAACACCTAGGAAGTAGATCAATCCACTTGAAAATCTGAACTCAGAGTGTGCACTCCCGTGCTGAGACTAAGTGGTCCTTTTACCTTTGGTTTTGATGAAAATCATAGCCTCCAATTTTGTATGAAGGCTGTACTCCGCTGTGTTCATCCTTAGTGAGATGGACAGGTCTTTCATGGGGTGACAAGCTCCTGATAGCCTCTCTAGGAGCAAAACAGAGGTCAGTGTCACAATGTCCAGGAATATCATGGGCAACAGCATAGGGCTCAACAGTGGTCAGAGGTATAAACTCAGTTCAGGGAAGAACCCAAAAGGTTATAAACCTCAAATGAAAGACAAAAGAGGAGAGAATTACTATTCCAGGGTCTCCAACAGGCCAGAACCAATGTTAGTTGCTTTTACATCTATTTATTAATTTGATATTCACAACTAGATCTTAAGTATATCCCCTCCCTTGGGCAGTGGTAACAATGGAACATGTCTTAAGTCTTACAGCTACATTTCTTTTTTGCCACACCCTCTTCTTCTCCTTTCTCACTGTTGATACATTCTAGAATACACTTGCCTTCTCGTTGTCTTTCTGAGATTTTGCTATAATATGGTGTGCCACTGGAAACCACCTCTTATCTGTTGTGGCATATCTTCTGGAGGCCAGTTTCCTCCAACTTTCCTTTCCTAGGAAAGTTTCTCTGACACTCTGGACCATATTCATCTTATAGGACACTTGTAATTTGGAGCTCTGCCTATGATATTGCCTCTACAATGTTTGTAGAAGTTGTATGCACAGAGCCTTCAGCAACCATTAGGCTTGAATAATGTTGTAACACACATGAGGTTCTGATTAAGAGAACTACTTCTGTAAACACTGTTGACATAAAGATACAAATAGTCTTTCTGAATGGATCCAGAGCTCCTAAGTGATATCTAATGCCTGATATCCCTTTGTTTCTCCATCTGCTGCCTTAAAGTCAATATCAGTACCTTCACTGATCACTTGAGTTTGCCACCATCCTCACTGGCATGAGTAAAGTTACTTGGCCATATTTTATTTTTGAGTATTCTACCAGGGATCTTTCAAGCTTCTTAATTAATAGCAAAAACATAGGAAGCAAGAAAGAGATGCCTGGCCATAGCACTTTACTTTACCAAGTCCCCTCTAGACAGGTCCCCATCTGTCATTCCCATGGGGAGCTCCTGTTCTCTCCAAGGATCTGTAAACACTTCATGCCTACAGTGCTAGATTAGAACAGACATGAAATTCAAATGCCAGTGTGTTGTTGTAAATATTATTTGAAAAGAACAGTAGAACATAATTAGTGCATCATAATTATCAATACATTCATATGCTTTATATGTTTAAAGGGTCATCGCAGTGCTATAAAACAGAAATGTACTGTAAGACACATATGTAATTTAAAATTTTCTAGTAGTCACATTAAAATGTGAAAATCATATATTAGTTTTGATAATATATTTTGTTTAACTGTATATACCCCAAGTGTTGTCCTTTTGACATGTTAGTAATATAAACATATTAAAGATCTTTGAAATCTGATGTTTAATTTACACATAGAGCATATCTTGACTTGAACCAATCACATTTCAGTTGCTCAAGAGCTGTATGTGGCTACTGACCATG
>NW_004524639.1:3285763-3321330 GCF_000260255.1 Octodon degus
TTTTTTTTTTTAATTTTTTAAAAACTTTATTTTAACACCTAATACAATTCCAATTTGAAGGAATACTTGCACAAAAAAATAAACACATTTGGTATAAAAATGTATCACTTTTAACACCCTCTCCCGGCCAGCCCCCCATGGAAATTTCTTCTCAGCAGGAAAAACTACTTTTTAGGAGAGTATTACTAAATTAATCTAGTCCCATAGTGCTTGTGCATGGAAAGGACTTCTTTTCAAATAGTTCATTCTATATTTTCCTCTTGGAAATTGAAAACATATTAGCATGTAAATAGCTATGCAGCTTGGAAACTCTTCCTCACAGTCTTGCACCTTTGAAATTTGGCTTTATCATATTAACCAAGCTGGTGTGCTCACAGCGCCCTTCTTTTGTAGTGCATGTTTCATGGGCTTTGTGATAGAACATACTTTGCCCAGCAGTGACTGTTGTCTCCCCCATAACAGTAAAATCCATGGTTTGGTTAAAGTTTTGTCAGTGTCTGGACCTTCTAGACTAGAGGTGAGCAGGAAGTAATAAAGAGAAACTAGCCTAAGATATTTCAACAATAGGCCCCGGAGTGAAACAACCTCCCTGTATGGTTGATAAACATTTTCCTTCTCTTAAGGGAAAATCATGCACAGAAACAAGCACATATAAATAATTTACCAAGCTGTAATATGCTATAAATAACAAGCCTTCTAAATAATAAATTAACCCAACTGCTGATTCATAGGTAAATGTCTCTTGTAAAGCAGCATTTTTATGGATTTTACAGCTTAGTTAATATCTACTCATATTTCATTAAGATGGTTCAGGTGAAGCACTGGGGTAATAATCTGGATATATTTGAAAGTGACAGAGCACATATCAAGAGCTTGGACAGAGCTTGGGAAGCTGCCAGGGTCCCTTCCTTAGCCAGAGAATGAGGGGTGATTACATACTCACATCCTTCTTCTAGAGGCTTAATTTGTCTAGTTTCTCTATGCAAGCCTGAGATGCTGAGAAGGATATGTTCTTGACCCTAGAGAAGATGTCCTCTCTGAAACCATGAACATTGATAGAGACAGAGATACGGACACTAGATCACGTTGACACTGAAGAGTTGGTCCACTGTGACTTCTGAAATGTAGGACGACATAGGTAGAGGAGCCAAAAGCTGAATTCATCGTCCTTTATACTTTCTGTGGCTCACTTTATTTGTAAAATGGGGACAATAATCATATCTATGCCCTAGGCTTATTATGAAGTGTGAAGACTTTGTATTTTCAAGTGCAGGAATATTGCTTGGCACATAGTAAGTGCCTTTTAGGGAGGCTTCACTGGGTATTGAAACCAGGGCTTCCCATAGTAATATACATCTTTTTTCATTTTTTTTATTATGAGACAGTGTTTCACTAAGTTGACCAGGACTTTAACTTGTAATCTTCTTTCCTTGGCTCTTAGAGTTCTGGAAATACAAATCTGTACCACCTTTCCTAGCTATAACAAGTACTTTTTAACTGCTGGCTGTTACATTCATTAGAATCTGACTTCTGACTGCTATGCATGCTTCAGTTTGGTATTCTCTAGTCCTGCTATTGTTCTCTGAGAACCTAGGTGCTGAAAGTTGGAGACTAAGGTCGGGATTGATTCAGATGTGTCCTCTTGCCTTCAAGAATGAGCATAGTAAACAGAGTATGTGATTTCAGTAGAGCCACTGAAAATTTTTGATGAACTCTATTATTAAAAGTAAGGAATGCTCCTTTATTTTAAAAGAATACTATATTTTTCTAGTGGTGAGAGCTTGGGGGCAGAGAAGTAGTAATAATTATCACTCAGGTCACATGGTGGAAGAGTTGGATGAAAAGCAAATCTGCTGAAGTCATGGTAGCCAAGAAGCAGAGAGTGGGGCAGGAAGATAGCTCAGTAAGTGCCTGCTTGGCAAGTGCAAGGTCCTGAGCTTAATACCCAGTACTGAAAAAAAAAGCGGAGTGAAGTGAGGAGGTGGGGAGGTAGACATATGCTTTCAGGTCATGCTTCAGTGACCCACCTCTAACCAGGGCCCAACTTCTAATAGTTGTGGAAATCAGCAACAAATGAATCCACTGATGAGCACAGCACACCCATGATACAATCTCCTTTCAAAAGCCCTACATGAAGCGTGAGATTTAGGGGAGACATTCCTGATCCAAACCATAACCAGAAATGAGACCAAAAGACTGTTGCTATCCTCTTGCAATGGCAATGGATGCCCCGGACTGAGGAAGGTAAGATGAACAAACTCATTGCTCTAGAGGAAGAGTTAGAGTAAATGTCCTGGCTAGTGTGCTCCTGTACATTATTGAAGATCCTTACGGTCAGCCTAATGACTACCCAGTTCTGATTGAATGGAAAGCCTTTCTTCAACTTTTGTTTGACTACAGGCCAGGGATCATATTGTCTTACCTAAATATTCCTGTCATTGGAGCAGGGCTTCATTTGCATGCCATCTTAAATTTAGCTCATTTTAGTGATTCTCAGCAGGAGCTATCTGAAGCTTGTGCAAACATCACTGGACAGTTCTGCTAGTTCATTGCGAACATCCTTTTCCCATTTCACATATGTTGCATGAACTTCCCTGGATGCATACAAAGAAGGCTTTTTTTCCCCATTCTCTTTTCTCTCTCCCCTGGGTTCAGAAATCTGTGGGGATTATCACTCATCCTTTGACTGCCCCTATACCTGGCTACCTGACTGCCTTAACTTCAATACAGGACTACAGCAAACAGTGCCAACTTTCCATGCTTTGAGGTAGGGGTGATCACTTTGGCATGGGTCTTGTCTTTTGGGGACTTTCTTTGCACTTTTTGTACAAAAACAGCAGCCAGGAAACAGGGAGCACTTGGCTTCATAGAACTGTACTCATATCTGCTCGCCTTTCATAGACCTCAGCTTAGTGGGCTCAAGATGCCTGGTAGGGTAGTCAGTTTTCATTGTGCCTTCTTAAGCGAGGGAAAAGCCACCTCTGCTGCCTTGCATCCTTCTCTCTTGGGCCTTAGAGTGAAACTCTTCCTAGAAGACAATTAACACTTTGCTAACCCCCTCCTCACTCTCATCCCACTGAAGTGGAAAGAAATACTGTGGTGTGACATTCACTTTGACAAAGCTCTTTTTTCTTTTCTCTACTTCTCAAGAAATCCTAAAGAAATAAAAATAGATGCTAAGCTACTGGGTTGGCCCTATAAGTGCACTTTGTTTCACTCTTAGTGTTAAAACATGTACTACCACATTTTCCACAGCTTAAACTAAAGGAGAGAAGGGCAAGTGGTGAGCTGGAAAAGGCTCTTCTGTAAATTCATTATTGGTGAGGTCAAGAGTTTGGCTCCAGGAATGCCAAATGACCTGCAGGACTGCTACAGTTCTGTGTCCAGGTGGGAAAATTGTAAAGAGGATTGATCCCTAGTTCTCTAACTTTTCCAAAAGAGAATGTAGATTTGAAACTTCATTTTCCTTTCCCAATTATTTTACAAAGGCCAGCCCTTGAGCAAACATTGCTCACACTCTTGTTCTTTAAGCACTGTATTTTGTACTTATCACAAGTTGTTGGTGCTCCTGATGGAGTCTGGATGTTTGCAGGCCCTGTTTGCTTGTAGTCCAGTGTTCCAGAAAACCCACAAAGCCAGACCTTCTGTGCATTTAACTGAGATGTTTCATTGTTTTGTATTTAGATTCTTTTCCACCAGCATTTTCTTTTCAAATCTGGGCAAATCCTGATTTGAGCGATTCTTCATTTAACAATATTCAGTTACCTTCTAAATTCACATGGTTACAGCTTGTTCTGCTTGCCAAATGAAAATGCCAAACCTCAACTAGTATTAAAGAAAGCTTCTGCACTTCTAGTTTCAAGGCATTAACCCTTAGAACAGTGGAAAGAAAGGCTCTTTTGCAATACCACTTTGCACCATCATCTAAATCATTCATAGTGGCCTAATCCAGCCATCGTGCATTAGTTCTGTGTGGAGACAATGAAAGCATTACTGACTTTAGACTTGTTTTCATCAAATACCTCATTCTATGTAGAGTTGGGTATAGAAAAAAATTGTATAAAAACTAATGCAGCCTGGGACGTCCTTTGTAGAGGGTACATTGAAAATACATCTTAAATAAAAACCCAGGAAATTGTTCCTTCTGTCTTTCACCTGTCAGTGTAAGCAATAGAATTCTATAGCCCATTCAGTGGCATATTTAATTAAGCAACCTATCTGCTGAATGCACTGGGGGTTGGCTGACAGTGCTTTTCACTGCTGATTTGGATGACAAAGGATATGGTGAGATATTCAACAGTGTGGTGGAATGGAAAGAAACTCCCAATTGGTCACACCTACCTATTTCTCTTGGCATGTTGCATGAACTCTGATAATACAGAAAATAGGCCTTCTTTTATGTTTTAAGAAAGTCAGTGGACACCAACCTCTTGCCTTTTGCTCTTCAACAGCAGGCGGGCCCTGACTGAGTTTTGTGCACATTTCCATTACAGATGGATAGAGACTTATTTGTAGGTGGGAAACTTTACTGTATAATTTTCAAGGAAAACCTCCAAGATCTTGTTTTAATCCTAATAGATAACACTTCCTTTTTTACCATTATTTTTTATTTTGGCTGGAATTATTACCTGTCCTGCATGGATATTGTTAGTATTGATGACAGTTATGCAATGCTTACATGATGCTAGACACATGTCCAAGTATTACATGTAGTATCCTTCCTACAAACACTAGGTTGTAGATGTGGTGAATGTTAGATTGTTGTAGATGTGAAAATGGAAACTCAAAAGTTGTTAAGAAACTGATTTGGAGTCACACAACAAGGAAGTGACAGAATCAGATTTGGAATATAGAGTCCTTTTGCCCTAAAGCCTATCCTCTTCCCAACTATGCTGCATTGTCTATCTGGAGAGCCAGAAGGGTTTGTTATCTTCAGTATAAGCACTGATAACCAGGGGTGGAGGTCAAAAGAGTTGTGGGATTGCACATCCCCTTTGAATCTGTCTTAGGAAATCAGAAGTTCTTCACTTAGGTCTGTAGGTTCATAAACCCTTTAAGGTAGAGGCAAATGTATGTGTACGTATTTTGGAGAGACAAGCCAGAATTTTGATCAGCTTCTTGAAGAAATTCATGGCACAAACATGCTTAATAACCACCAGACATACTTAAAGGGCATACAGCCAGGCATGAACATGAATATAAACAAAAATATGTCAAGAACATAAGCAAACTTATGTGATTCTCCTCACAGCTACAGGACGTAGGTATGCCCCTTTGGCATAGGGAGAAACTAAGACTAAGAGAGGCAATTTACCCAAGAATATAATGCCAGTAAATTGCTGGGATTTGAAGTCAAGAAATCTAGCTCCTTAATTACTTTTCAGTGCAAGTTCATATTTACTCATTTGTGTATCTCTTGACACAGTGCCTGACACACAGAGGGGGTTTATTTATTTATTTATTTATTTATTTGTGTGTGGCCAGCATAGCCCACCCTGGGGGCAGGGCTGGCATAGTATGTGGTGCTGCGGATCAAGATGTGGTCCCATGCGCTTGCCTAAGCTTCCCTAAGCAGTCACTTTAGAACACAAGCTATCTCACCGGCCCCAGAGGGGTTTATTGATATTTGGTGAATTGAATTGATTTGCATACTCTCAGCTCCTTGTAGATTTTATCTTAGGAATCAATGTCAAAGGTTTGAAGCTGTGGTAGGGCCTCCTAGTTCAATGAATGAAAAGAATCAACACGACAAGAAGGTAATTTACCAGGGTTTTTCAAGACAGGTGGTTTGGCAAAGCATAGATATTTTGGTTTCCTCTGAAGCTCCTTGAAGGGCTGTGGCACTAATTTCCCAGACCATTGTCTCCCAACAGGCTCATTTGATTATTTATATCAGCCAGAGAGTACCCATTGACTGTGGGCTCAGTAACATTGGTGGTTTCAGGAAACTTTGTGGCATTTCAGGTCTTGATTACTATGAATAATTCCCCCAAATTTGTTGAATATTAACATAATTCAGATCTACTCTTCATAGTATATCAAGTACATTGAGGCGAGGGTGGATGGGGACAAAAATGTAGTTCAGCTGCCCCAATACAAATTGACTGCAGTTGAGTTTCTAGGACAGCACCTTCTTTAAAATCTGAGCAATTGACTATGATTGTGAAGAGTGCCTGATGAGTTGGCGAGCTGGTGAGTAACAAGGGTGAGCAGGTTAGGTTTTTAATCACCTTAATTACATGTTCCAAGGTTTAACTTTGTGGCCTCCACTGCTCCCCTAATTTTACCTGCTGTGATCTTATTTTCCTTTTCATTTTATTCTATAATCACTACCCATTAGAACCCTGAGTACATGCTGGTTCTGTTGCCAGCCTCTTGGCCTGATGGGCCTCTTTGTATCCATGTTCAGAGCCCAGCTGGTTGGGAGACTTCCTAGAGGCCAGAAGCTTCATTACCTTTTGTTTGCAGTGAAGTCCAAAGTTCCAGGTTTGCAGTTGGATTTTCTCAAGTATGAGTGCTTAACATTTGATCCCAAATTTGATATTCTTTTCCAAATTAGTCAGATGCATGAGCTAATTATAATCCAACACATGTTTGAAGAAAACTGGCCTCCAGTCGAGCTACTTGCACAAACTGTAGACTCCTTACCCAGTAATTAATATGCTTCTTTTATTTCCTTTGAGGTGAAAAACAGTTGTTGACAAGGACTCCACACTTATTTGGTTCAAATAACTAATTTAATACCTGAAGACTAATTACAGATGTGAAACCATCTTTTCCTATTAGATCTCACACTTTCGCATTTGAGGAACTTGAAGCAATTTATCAACTTTGAATCTTGAGGACTACTTTAATCTGCTCCGGGCAGCATAACAGTGAATATTGTTAAAGGAAATATAGTTAAACATATTCACTTGAAGCCCTATTAATTCCAAATATAATAATTCAGACAGGGTGAAGAACAAATTTGATGTTTTATGAGAAGAAGAAAGTAAGCTGGCAAATCGAATACACTTTTAGAAGTGCCAGTTCACACACAAGACCTGGGAAGTTTGTATAAATTGTTTCATTAATTGACTGTTAGAATCTGAAGGTTAAAAGCTATGTAGTGTGGCTGTTAATAACTCAAAGAACATCTGTTGATAATAATATGTACTTGACCCTGTAAGATACACTTTTGTTAAGAATAGCTGATTGAGCTATGATAAATAAATCATGTAATTCATTTATTGAAAAATTTCAGTGATTTTTAGCATGTTCAAAGTTGTGAGACCATCACTATAGTCTATTATACAGTATTTTCAACATCACAGAAAGAAACCTCATATCATTTAACCATCATTTATCAATATTCTTATCACCATTAGTTCTAGGCAACTTCTCTAGAAATACAATTTTGGCTAACCAGATATAAGCTATCCTAACTTATTGAATAAAATAATAGTTATAATAGTAAAAGTGGCCATAATCTTAAAATTTTTATACAGATCTAATATAACCCTAATCAAAATACCATTAGCAGATCTTATAGAACTAGTGAAAACATTCCTAAAATTGCTTTGGAACCACAATAGACATAGAAGAATATAAACAATTCTGGGCACCAAAGGGAAGGCAAGGGGTATCACAATTCATGATTTGAAATTATATTACAGAGCTACTATAATAAAAACAACATGGTACTAGCACAAAAACAAAACAAACAAAAAAACCAGACCTAATGATTAATGGAACAGATTAGAAGATGGAGAAACAACTCCAAATACATCCAGGCACCTTTGACAAAGGAGCCTCACATTCAATGGAAGAAAGAATCTCTTTATAATAAATGGTACTGGGAAAACTGGTTTTCCACATATTGAAGACTAAAACTAGATCCATGTCTCTCACCGTGCACTAAACTACAATTGAAATGGAAAAAAGATCTAAATATTAAAACGAAACACTAGATATCCTGGGAGATGGAATGGAGAACGCTTGAGGGCATAGGTGTAGGCAAAGATTTCATGAAGAAAACCCTGAAGGCATAAGAAATACTACAAAAAAATCAACTGGGATCTCATTAAAAAGCTTTGGCACAGCAAAGGAAATCACTAAGAGAATGAAAATACAACCCACAGAGTGGGAAAAACATGTTAGCCCGGTGTCCCTCAGAGGATTAAAAACTGGAATATATTGAGAACTGAAAAACATCAGACTTCTCTCCAGATTTAAAGACCCAATCAAAAATTTGGCATTTGAATGGATGAAAAAGATGTGTTTTTATACAATGGAGTATTACTCAGCTATAAGGAAAAATAAACTTGAAGCCTTCATATATAAGTGGATGCCAATTGAAGATATACTCATAACTAAAATAAACCAGACCCACAGGTGTAAATATTGTATAGTCTCTCTAGTGTAAGAACTCAAAAAAAGAAATAAAAAGTGAAAGGCATAACACAATTAAAAGGAAAGCAAGAACTTAAAGATTAAACAACAAAGAGTGGGCAAGGAGAAAAGCTAGGAAACATGACAGGGACAAAGCCATACATTTATATGCATGAAATGGTTAAAGCAATGATCCTGAGAATCTTCAGCAGCTTTTTGAAACTAGCATTTAATTGGTAGGGTTTCACCCTGAACTATATATGCTGATACCTAAGCAACTACATCGCACACAGCAATGTGTAATACTAAAATCATGCTTGAAATGTCTGTCATTTTGGTCTTCTAAATATGTACTGCTTGTCATGTCATGCCAATTACTGCCATACTGTCTCTCAAGTAAATGTTTGTTTTTAAAAAAAGAGTAATAAATGAAAACAAGAAACAAGAAAAAAATGTCATAGGACTCTCCTGCTACAATGCTATATAGGGTTAGATTTCTAAATTTCTGTGTAAAATATGTAATTGTTTATTCCTATTTTTTGTAATTTTTTTCTTTTTTCCTTCACATTCTGTAGGGATTTAAAGTTTAACATATCAATACTTGATGGAAAATACCTACTCCACATTATGTCTAAGATGTTTCATATTCAGACAGATAGTGAAGTTAAGTTCACCTGCCTATGCTGTAGGGTAATAATAATAAGCTTCTCTTCTGGAGTGTTAACAACTTAAGTTTGCAGATGAAAAATTAGAGAAATATAGGGGCTACAAGGATAACCAATATTTGGCCACAGCCCTTCAAGGTCTGTGAGGACTCAAGACATAAGATAACCTGTGATGTGATATCCTGTAACTTAGTGATGTCCCAAATTTTCTGATCAAGGAGATTATGGGCCATAGAGGAAAGTGATCAGCAATGTAGAATTGCCTATGGAGAGAAAACATTTTCTCAAGCTTTCACAGAGAGCAAATTGGTCAATCAATGACTGACTCATCCACATGGCTAACACTGACAGAGGATCTACAAGGTGCTGTACATGGTCTCAGGGAAAATCCTGAGGGGATTTGAATGACCTTGTCGGATACAAAAGTTGCATTTTGTTATACAGGTCTTGCTTTATGTTGGTCTTAACCCTCCAGCAGAAAAGTATAATGATGAGGTATAAAAAGTAATGCCATATTAATATGCTGAGCTGTAAAAGGCTCAAGTCAACAGCTTCTGACAATTGCCAGTTCTGCTGATAACCCTCTACTATTATGGACTATTGGACTATATTGGTTGATTTTGCTAAATTCAAGTACCTACAATCTTTAGACTGGCTTCAAGTATGAAAAGATCCTTTAAAGTCTTCTCCAAATGAAGGACAGTTTTGTTGTGAAAAAAGAGATTTTATATATATATATATATATATATATATATATATATATATATAATAGGATAGATATACAGCAATATATAAAATAGGATAGATATACAGCTACTTTCTCTTAGTTCAATGAGAAGAAAGATTTGTACTAATAGTGTTTAGACAAGATATCATGTCTGCATCTTGTCCTCTGAATAACTACTATGAAGACAACAATATGCAACGTATTAATTATTGTAACTGTGGTACTAACCTGTTTGGAAACTGTTTCATTGTTATCTTTTTTCTCATTAAAATGAATAAAATAATTATCAAATTAAAAAATAATTGGGTATTTGAGATGAATATATATGTCTCAGATGATTAAATACAACCAACAAATAAATACGTGAAAAAATGTTCAACATCATTGGTCGCTTGAGAAATGCAAATTAAAACAATGCTTAGATACCATCTTATGCCAGATAGAATAGCTATCATCAAGAAATCAATCAATAACAATGCTGAAGGGGTTGTGGGGAAAAAAAGAATCTTTTTTCATTGTTGTTGAACACAGTGCAACCACTGTGGAAATCATTGTGGAGATTCCTTGCACAAAGTAGGACTAGAGGTTCCATTTGACTCAGCTATTCTACTTCTTAGTGTATTTCCAAAATAATTGAAAATTTCATACCACAGTGATATATGTGCATCCATGGTTACAGCTGCACAGATTGTCATAGCTACATCTTAGAAACTACTCAAACACCTATCAGCTCATGAATGGATAAAAAGGTATGTTTTTCTTTTTATACAGTAGAGTGCTACTCTGCCAAAAGGTAGGATACGCAGCAGCCGGAGTTCAGTCTTGTGTGTGCTGTGCTGGCCCCACCCCTGGGGCATGCTGAAATGGTGATTGAGACTGGGCATGGTGGTGTGCACCTGTAATCCCAACACTTGGGAGGCTGAAAACAGGAGAATTGCTATGAATCCTAGCTACGTAGTGAGACCCTGTACACCCTGTAGACCCTGTTCTTACTCAAAAAAAATGGTAGAATAAATTTGAGACATTTATAGATAAATAGATGAACCTTGAGATTTTACTCTGAAGTGAAATTAATTTCACACACATGTGTAGATATAAAATGCAACTAAGAAACAAAATACATAATAGATATTGTGAAATAGGAAGAAAATGTTTCAAAGGCAAGGTTAACTGGAGGAAGAGGGAAATGGGGGAGAAAAGATAAACCAGAAACAAGGCATTGTATATAAGGAGCAGAAGAGGGATTGAAGGGAGGGGAGGGGAATGGGAACAAAAGAAGAACTAAGATATATCATGTACAAATACAAGTTCCCTATGCTTTAATGTGATCATTATATATATCTAAATTGTACCAGTAAGCTTAATTAAAAATAAAATAATTATAATTACCTTGCTGGACTGTGGAGAAAAAAAATTACATAGAAAGTACTTGGATTGGTATGTGGTACAGAATAATCACTACATAAGTTATTGCTATTATTTTTATATAGTTATTGAATATGAATATATATTTTCTTATATTCTAAAAATACTTTGAATATTTATTCTTAAGCTTTTAAATGTTGAAAGTACTCATACATAGTTTGTGTCAACACATATTTGTAAATGTTGCCTGATGGTTATAAAAATTGTTGAGGACAGAATCCATATACTTAAGAAGTTCACAGCAGGATGAAGAGCCAGGTAAACAGATACACAGTCATAAATTAAGGCAAACCACAGGAAGTGTCCCAAGTGAAGTATCCATGAAACACAGCTGGTGTTGGATAGGCTTCAGGGAGGCAGTGACATTTGATTTTAGTTTTAAAATGTGAATCAGATTTCACCATTAGAGAAGGATGACAGAAGTCATTTCAGGTTAATGTAACAGCAGAAGTCGAGGAAAGAAAGTATTTTCACTGAGCTGGGCATGATAGCACATGCCTGTAATCCTTGCTACACAGGAGGCTGAGGTATAAAGTTCACAAGCTTGAGGCCAGCCTGGACGACTTAGTGACACCTTATCTCAAAAATAAATAAATAAATAAATAAATAAATAAATAAATAGGGTGCTTGTGATTAGTTTGTTCTTTAATTTAGAATTTAACACTGATTTGAAAAAACTTTGCTTCTTTACCACTATATAGAACTATTGTGGAACCAAGAACAAAACCCAGTCAAGCAAATAAGGGAACTGCTTAATTTATAAATGGAGAAAGGGTTAAGCATATGAAAAGACATCGGCATCATTAATTGCTAGGGAAATACAAATCAAAACCATAATGAGGTATCACTTTACATGTAGTGGCTATTTTTTATGTATTTAGTACAGGGTCTATAGGGTCTCACTACACAGCTCAGACTCCTAGTGACCCTCCTGTTTTCAGTCTCCCAAGTGCTGGGATTAAAGGCGCACACCACCACGCCCAGTCTCAGTTGCCAGCTCAACGCACCCCAGGGGCAGGGCCAGCATGGCATGCTGGGGATCTAACCCCGGTCCCTGCACTTTGCCTAAGCAGGAGCTTTAATCCACTGAGTTATCTGGCCAGTCCTCTAGTGGCTATTTTTTAAAATTTGAACATAAATATTGTTGAGAATTTGGAGAAATTAGAACCCATAGGGCATTCCTAATGGGAATGCAAAATAGTGCAGCTGCTGTGGAAAACAGTATGATGGTTTCCTCCCAAAATTACAAACACAATTATTATGTGATCCAGCAACTGTATTCCTGGATATGCTCCTCAAAAATCTGAATGCAGGGATTTGGGCAGTTCTTTGTGAATCAATGTTCAAAGAGTATTATTCTCAGTAGGCAAAAGGTGGGCTCCACTCTAAGGCCCATCAGTGGATGAATGTATAAATAAAATGTGGTACTTTAATATGGTGTAATACCATTCAAGCTTAAAAGGGAAGGAAGGAAATCCTAGTGAGTGCTACAATCCAGATAATCCTTGATGTCATCATGCCACACGGAAGAGGCCAGTCACAAGATGAGAAATACTGTAGCTTCCTATCTATGATGCAATGACAGTTGTCAACTCATAGGGACAAAAAGTAGAATGATGGTTGCCAGAAGCTAAGGAAGAAGCACAAAGAGTTATTTATAAATGAATATGGACTTTGAGTCTGGGAAAATGAAAAATGATCTAGCAATTGATGGTAGTGAGGTTTGCATGGCAATGAATACCCTCAATACCACTGAGCTGCACGCCCTAAAGTAACTCAAACAGTAAGTTTTATGTTACATATATTTGGTCACAACAACAAAAAATCCTCTGAGAGATTCCCCTTTAGCTAGCATGCAGTCTCTTGCATTGTTTACAGCCTAAAGCAGAGGCTTTCCCCACTGCTGACCGCTAGGAAGTTCAGAGTAGACACCATGTGTAAGGGCTCCCTCCTAGAAAAACTGTGATTCCAGTCCGTGTGCACTACTTCCAGCCAGCGGATGCTTTATTTTCTTCCTTATTGCTGTGCACACGATCATGAAATGGTGATCTAACATGAATGTGCATGAGAATCGCTTAGTTGGAACATTTGCTAGACATGCAGAGTCACACAATCATTCCTTCCATTAAATTAGTTTGGTAGGTGTCTCAGCTTCTGCTTTGCAATAAGCCACTCTAGAACTAAGTGACTTAAAACCACTAGTCCTTCTTTTGCATAGTCTATGAGTTGGCTGGATGGATCTACTGGCCTGGGCCAAGCTTGTGTGGCCATAGCTAGATTCACTCAGCTGCAGTTATGGAATAGTTAGCCAGGCATTGGCTTTGGAAACCCATAGGATGGGTTTGCGAGGTTAAAGGGGAAAGACAAAGGAGGATTTGAGCCACTAATGCACAATGTGATGAAATAAAAGCCAGAGAAGTTGCATTTTTGGTAAACATTCACAAGTCATTCTGATGCAAGAGGGCCACTGAGCAAACTTTCAGAAATACTGTTCTTCTGTCCCTTGACATTAGTGTTAGAACAGATGCCATGAACATGCAGACAACTGAAAGTTGGGAGTGAGCAGCACTTCGTCTTTTCCTTTAATGGGTCAGGCTGCTTTGTTCCCTCAAAGGCAGAGATTTCAAGTAAAGCTGTGTGTCTTTTAAACTATAATTATATAATTATATATATATATATAATAAAAACATCAAATTTTATTTTATTTTAGTAGTTTCATTTTATGAATAAAGTTAAAACAAAATAATAGGAGAATAACAACAGTTAAGACATTACTTGTTGTTATCTTTAAAGTATTTTCTCAGGGCATAAGAATTGGTCATAAAAAATTCTCTAGTTGATATTAGCACAAGCCTGCCTCTTTTTAATTAATTAATTAGGTACAGGGGGTCTGGCTATGCAGGTCAGACTTATAGTGATCCTCCTGTCTCAGCCTTCCCAGTACTGGGATTACAGGTGTGCACCACCACGCCTGGGCTTGGTAGCTGGTTTGGTGCCTGGAGCCTGGGGCTGGCATGGGGATCGAACCTGGGGCCTTATGCTTGCCAGGCAACTGTTTAGACTGCTGAGCTATCTCCCCAGACCAAACCTTCCTTCTTAATGAACTAAGAGACACTAATAGTGTAACTGACCTACACTTTTTGCTTTTCTGTACTATCCTTTTTGCTTTCACCCAACTTAGTTCATTTTTCTTTTTGAACAATTTCTTTCTATTTCACAATATCTATTATACATTTTAGAACTTATTTACTCATTCAGTTTCTCACAACAGGGAGACAACAAGATATTTACACATGGGTTTATTTTACTTATGAGTGTGATCTCAAGTTGCGTCACTTATCTATAAAACTCAAGTTTATACTTCTTTATGGCTGTATTGTGATCCACTGAATAAAAATATCACATCTTTTTTTATTCATTCCTCAGTTAATTGGCATTTGGGTTGTTTGCAATATTTAGCTATTATAAATTGCCCTGCTATAAACATGGGTGCATGTATATTGCTGTGGTATGATGTTTTTAATTCTCATGGGAGACTACCCAATAGAGGAACCTCTGGGTCAAATGGGACCTCTAATCCTAGTTTTCTAAGGAATCTCCCACTGATTTCCAAGGAAAACTGACTGATTGTCAGGGAGGGAGCAGTTCGTGTTGGCAGAATTTACTGCTCGACTATAGCGTCTTCTGTTTGATTGAAGGCAAAAGAGATAAGGAACTTTGTATACCAAGTCTACCCTGTGTAGCTTGATTTAGCTACACTAATTTAGTATAGCCTTTTTTTTAAAGATTGAAAACATATGGGTAGTCACCCAGATCTGGGACACACCAGTGGCCAGGTGGACTGGCTGTTTTATTAAATTCATTATCTGTGTTTGGCTTGATCTACTAGTCTCTTATGTCAGATTGAATTCAGTTTCAGGGTGTGTGTCCTTCCCCCTTCTTCCAGTTACCTGTGTTTTAGTTGATTTTCTCTGAGTAGCTCTGAATGAGGCTCTTCCTCTATCCTGTCCTGTTGTCTCCCCTTGCTGTGTCTCTTTTTAAGACAAGCCCATGTAGTCATTTACTTAGCACAAAGAACAATGCAGTTGGATTAAAGTGGACAAAGTCTTTCAATGCAGGTCAGGAGGCACTGTTGATTTGCTTTGTGTGGCTTGTTACAATCTGTGCTTCTGTCCTGGGAAGCTCATAGTAATGTAAATGAAGCATCAAAGGGGTTTATGAGGCATGTGATAGGATCATAAAGTGGAGGCTATCGCTTGCAGGAGACCTTTCTTAGAGTAGTAATCCACACGAAGAGAAGATGAACAGAAAAAAACAGAAACTATAAGCAAAAACTCCAATTGTATTTAAGTAGTTTTCTCAGAAAGATTAGAGATATATAGTTATGGCCAAAGCTCTGTAAAATCAGGAACAGTGACATTATTGTATCCCTGATGCCATCTAGAGTGCCTGCCAGAGGACCAATATGCTCAACATATACCCATTGAATGAATTTCTGGAATCTACCCTCAGAGATTCTGGTTGAATAGGGTAAATAGTATTCTGTATAGTGTAATTTGGAACCCTGCACATCAGAATCACCTGCAGATTATTTTAGAAAATGAGGTGCTTCGGTCCCACTTGCTCCTTCCTGTGTTTAATGCCAAGAACCCATAGTTTATACACTTGTGAAATGTGAGAAAAATAGGTATAGCTGTTCCTAAAGCAATCTTCTCTGGAGGTAGTGGCCCATTTTCTCTGCTGAGAAACCACTTGCGGAAGTCCAGGGTACTGACCTGAGGACCACCACCTCAAGCTTCACATCTTGTAGTCATTAAGTTTTAGTCCCTGAGTTTGTCATTTTTGGGTGCTGTTTTCCTCTGGACAGCAGAATTTAATGCTGCATAATCATCTTCCTTATTCTAATGGATTGAAGCTGTATTTTGTGTTGTTGTTCTTTGTGATGTGGAAGACTGATTCCTGGGCCTTTACACTGTGACATATCCCTAATGCTTTGTTTTTGTTTTTTTGTCCAGTGACATGATCTTGTTGAGTTATTAAGCTGATCAGGCTGACCTCATGCTTGTGATTTTACTACCGCAACCTCCCAGAGTGATGAGATTACAGGCAAGCTCTACCATGCCCATCTATGAATTGAATTTTAACCCTGAAAGCAAAGATAGGTTCCTGGAATTCTGTAACATATGCAGTGTGACTAACAAATATGGTGAATGATAATTTTTTAAAAAAATTTAGAACACTATAGGGTGCATTGAAATCAGTACCCCTCAAAAACTCTCCTTTGCTATAAATATACTTATCGCCCATTTCTACTACCTCCCAGAACTGTTCAGGACATCCTCTTTCATATCTGTCTTTAGTTGGGCTGTCGTGGTGATACAGGGAAATAAACTGATCTCAGGTAGGTGATCTCCAAATGATACAGAGAACGTCCAAACGACATAGCGTAAAATGATCTCCTGACCTGCCCTGGACAAGTTTGTGTTCTCTAAAACTGAAGAATGAATTTTAGGAACAAATGGAGGTTATGAGCAGAATATATTTATTGAGGGAAACAAAGCTCCTGTCCAAGAGAGGGACAGGAGGGGGGCCCGAGAGGGTAGTTCCTCCGGAAGCTGTCTCTTCCGGGGACTTTTATAGTGTAAAACCATGTGAGGCTAAGGTAGAGAGAATGGGAACTCGTTTAGGTGGATGTGGGGTGGGACAAAACTATGGTCAACCAATGGGATTACATGCACCATTGCTCAGGTAAAATTGATTAGGCCCAGGACCAAATGGGGAAGGCAGTCACATAGCAAGCGGGCAGGAGTGTAAAACAGGACTTTATCTGGTAGCCATCAGATAATGAGTCTTCCTGGCTTTCTCAGGGTGAAGATCAATCCTGGATGCTAATCTTTAGGGAGGTTACCATTTGTTTGATTTTTGGTCTTTAGGTCTGGCTCACAGCAGGAGCATCTGTCCCTCTCACAGTTGTGAGGTATCTTGTCTTCTGTGTTATTTCCTCTGAGAGCCTGGCCCTGTCTGACTGCCTATAATATTTCTATATAGTTTGGCTGCCTGCAACAGTGGCAGGCTCAAAATCCTGAATCAATACTAAATGTTTACCTTTGATAGACATTTTGACTTTGGACAAGAGCCAGAAGTCACACAGTGGCAGATGTGGTGAGGGGAATGAGGGCGCACTGTTTTTATGAGCCTGTGTTTCCATTGGATGGCACCTGGGAGCAGCATTACATATATATATAATCACATCTTACAAAGATAAAAGAGGACTTCCAGAAATGCTTCAGAATGTGGCAAGAATGGTGGGATAAGTGTGATGAAATTGGGAAGTACAGCATTTTGAGGGGAAATTGATGACTATGTGCCTTCTACTATAACACACTTTAAAAAATTGAACATTCACCATATAGTTTGATCATCACTTGTATTATTCGTCTGCAGAAGGCCTCCATCTCCCCAGTGTTTTTTACAATATGGATTTGCCAGATGCTGGTATTTGGCAAAAAATCAGAGCCATGGCTCTAGAAGTATAAGAAAATGGAGAGTTTTAAGATTAGAGACTCTTGTCACATGGTGGTATTTTATTTGACTATATTATAAGCAAATTTTGAAGCATCAGAACAATATGAATATTATTTCCCTGTTGGGAAGAAAAGCAAGTTAGTTTAAGTGTGGAAGGAGACTTTTGGAAATGGGAAGGGGTTCTGGAGGAGTAGTTCAGGGTTTGAATGGAACATCATCTATATTTATTATCTATCTATCTATGATCTATCTATCATCTGTCTATCTATCTATCTATCTATCTATCTATCTATCTATCTATCTATCATCTATCATCACTGTTGTTTTTGCTTATGCTGTGTCTTTCTCAGATAGTGATTTTCATTCATCTCCCTCATCTTCTGGACAAGGAAAGTGTTTTCTTTTTCTTTTTTATTCCCCCTGCAGTCCTGGAAGGGCTAGGTTTCCAGGGGAGCATGGAAAGGCTGCAGGGACCCTTGCTAGAGTGACAGTGAAGGCACCAAGCCTGCCAAATTAGAATTGTCTGGCAGACTAGGGAGCCTTGTGTGCTCCTAGTGAAGAGGATTCAAAAGCCTTCCCCTGGTGAGCTAATGGTCTAACACTAATGCTGAGTTGCTGCCATTTCTCTTTGGGGAGTGCATGCCAAAGTGCTCTCAGCTGTGACATTACCTTTCATGAGCCTTGCAGTGTGGGGCTGTTACATTCTAATGTCTCTAGTCACTTGCTTTAGTGTCCTTTTGCATTGCTTGTATTTCGTCCAGAATCACGCCTCATGACTTCTCTATTCCTAGCATATATGCTTCTCACAGTGAAGAACCTATCAGCTATTTCTTGAATCATTTCAATTTTTAAAGGGGTTAACATTTTTAATTTTGCCACACTGAGCAACTTTACCTACTCTCACATGAACTCAATAAAGAGTGACAGCAACTGCATATAGACAGAAATGAGGCCCTCAAAGCATGAGGCCTGCTACTGTGTACTGCCCACCCCTCAACACTCATCTCCACGCACCTCTGCATGTCTGGTTTTGCTTTTCTTTAGGCTCCCTTCATTATTTTATCTTAGCAGGCATAAAAAGAATCAAGTGTTTTGCTGAAAAGTTAATAAAAATGAAATTTCAGCTCTTTAGGTTTTATCTAAATTGTGACTGCTTTAGCCCATTAATTCATATTCCAGACACAATTTTCATTTGGAGCCTTTGTATGCTTATCTTTCTTGGGCAAGATTGCACACTGTGGGGGTGGGGTTGAATGAGTGTGGAGTTGGTGGTGCCATTCCCCATAATTGTAAGGGATATGACAGTGAGTCAGTCAGGTGTGGTTCTAATCCTTGTGGGCTTATAACCTTAGACAAGTCATTTCAAATTTTGTGTGCATCTGTTTCTTCATTTGTAAACTACTCCCAACCTCATACATTAGTTTTGAAGACTAAATAGGAAACTCGATTGAACTTGCTTAGAGTAATCCCTGGTACCTATTATGAACTCAAAGGTCATTACATGTAATTATAATTGTTTACTTACCCTGTCACTGAATAACGGTGCAAGATTCTATACAGTGTGTCTTTAGGAAAGGAGCTGGCAAACCATAAACCCACTCACAGGTCAAATCCAGCTTGGCCTATGACCTAAAAATGATTTTCACATTTTTAAAAGGTTCATAACAACCAAAACAAAAGTGCTACTTGTAGGGACAAATTAAATGAAATTCAAGGGGCTGGAGAGATGGCTCAGTGGTCTAAAGCACCTGCTGGGAATAAGCTTGGCGAAGCACAGGGACCGCGGTTCGATCCCCCAGCACCACATGCCAGCCAGCCACGCCCCCTGGTGGGCTGAGCTGGCCACACACACACACACACACACACACACACACACAATAAATGTTAAAAAAAATAAAAATAAATAAATGAAATTCAAATTTTAGCCTCTAAAGGAAGTTTTAGTTGAAATTTTTTTTTTCTTTTTGCAGAACCGGGGATTGAACTCAGGTCTTTGTGCTTGCCAGGGAAGCACTTATTCTACTGAGCCATCTTCCCGGCCCTAGGAAGTTTTTTTTATTTGAATGCAATTGCGTTAGTCAGCTTTTGGTCACTGTGACAAAATACCTAAGAAAACCAACTTAAATGAAGAAAGATTTCTTTGGGTTCATGGTTTCAGAGCTGTGGCCCATACGGAGCTGGCTCTGTAGTTGTTGACCTGTGCTGAGGTAGAAACATCATGCGGGCAGCTGGTATCAGAGGCAAGCTGCTCACGTCATGGGAGCAAGGAAGCATAGGACGTAGAGAGGAAGAGAAAGTGCACAGGAAGGGGGCCAGGGATAAGATACAGCCCCAGGGTTGCACTGCACCTTCTGGAAAACCTACCTCTAAATACACGAGAGTTTGAGGGGGGTACGTTTAAGAACAACCATGCTCATTGAGTTATGTAGACTGTGGAAATCCGTGTGGAGATTCCTCAAAATCTAGGGTTAGAGGGGCTGGAGAGATGGCTCAGTGGTCTAAAGCACCTACTTGAAACAAGCTTGGCAAAGCACAGGGACCTCGGTTCGATCCCCCAGCACCACATGCCAGCCAGCCCCGCCCCCTGGTGGGCTGAGCTGGCCACACACACACACACACACACACACACACAATAAATAAATGTAATAAATAAAAATAAATAAATATTTAAAAAAAATCTAGGGTTAGAAATCCTATTTGACCTAGCACTTCCCCTTCTGAGTATTTTCCAAGAAGAATTAAAGACATTATAACACAGTGATCTATGTATACCCATGTTTATAGAAGCAAAATTTATAGTAGCTAAATCTTGGAAACAGCCCAAGTGCCATCAACTTAGAAACAGATAAAAGAGATATGGTATTTTTGTACTATGGAGTACTACTCAGCCATAAAGAAGGTTAAACTTGAAGCTTTGATAGGTAAATGGATGCAACTTGAGACGACTCATAAGTGAAATAAATCAGTCTTGCACGTGTAAACATTGTATTGTCTTCCTAATGTAACAAACTGAAAGAAGAAATAAGATAGAAAAGGTTCAATAGAATTTCTGAAAGAGGAAGAAACTGTTAAAAAAATAACAGGGATGAGGGAGAGGAAAGGAAAAGAAAAAATATATATATATATATATATATAGAGAGAGAGAGAGAGAGAGAGAGAGAGAGAGAGAGAGAGAGAGAGAGATATGCACAAGATAGCTAAGATAAGGGCCGGACAGATAGTTCAGCCAACTAAAGTGCCTGCTTAGGCAGAGTGCCGTGGCCAGGGTTTGATCCCCAGTGTGCCACGCCATCCCATCCCCGCCCCTGGGGCATGCTGAGGCAGCAACTGAGACTGGGCGTGGTGGCGCACACCTCTAATCCCAGTGCTTGGGAGGCTGAAAACAGGAGCATCATTACGACTCCAAGCTGTGTAGTGAGACCCTGTAGACCCTGTACTAAATTCATTTTTAAAAAGCTTAACAAGTAAAAGATAGCTAGGATAATTATACTGCTCATTTCTATTAGTTCATTAAAAAGAATGGTTCATGCATACATTATTTGATTAATTTCTCTTGCCTACTACTTTGAAGATAACAATACACAAAATACTAACAATTGCTAATCTATTATGTTTTGAAATTTGGTACCTTTGTTTTTATTGTTTTTTTTCTCTTTAAAATAAATAGTTTTATTAGGTGTACTAGGATTCTGAGGTGTTATTAATGAATGTGGCATACAGAGGCAAAGTCTGATCTCAGTTAATAACAACACCACCCTATTCTTGCCCAAAAGGCAATTTCTATAAAGTGTAAAATCTTAGAATATCAAGAATAGAAGGGGTCTTGAAGATGTGCAGGGATGATATTCATTTTAATATCTCCTTGCTGATGTAGATACAATATCCTGTTTGAAGGCAAAATGTTGCATAATGAACAAGTTGTATACTGATCTATTCATCCAAGATGTTTATTTACTAGAATTGTATTTGAATACCTGCAAGATATTAAATTTCAAATGCTTTGCAAAATGTGTGGCCATTGAGACACGCAAACATTTGCCTAGATTTGAATTGTGGGAGGTGGAGTTTGGAGTGATTCTTGCTTAGGAGCTTGAAATTGTGAACTTCTGGTCTTCAGACGCACCTTCCTTCGGGCCTGTGGCTCTGATGAAATGCTTTTGGGTAGGTTGAGGTGTGCGTGGCACACCCGTCTCCAGGGAGCAGGTGTGAATTTGGCTGAGCTGTGTAGACATAGCAGTCCGGGTGTGTGTCAGGGAGGAGCCTGAGGCTGGGACAATGCCAGTTCCAGTGGCTTACCCAAAGGAGGATGGAGGGAGGAGGGGAGGCTAGAGGGGAGCAGTTGGGCCAGATTTTGCCAAGAAGTTCTCAGATTCTCTAGCTTGTCCTTATCTTCATGCTGCTGGTACTTTGGACTTTCCCTGTGGTGGGCTTGTAGGGATGGTGCACTTTTTAACATTTAATTTTCTCTACAAGCAGCAAGCCAAACTGGCAGAGGCAGCAAGGCTAAAGGTAGTCCTCTGTGTACAGAAGTGATACCCCAAGTTTACCAGGTATGTAATGCACTAAAACGTTGTATTTCACATTCTGATGTTTTCAGTTTGAACCTTCTTTGCAATGCCGTCCCACTCTGCTTTTACACTTTAGTTTGTCTTTTTATTCTTTTTGTTTACTGGAAAAGCAAACAAAACCTCTAGTGTGGATGGTGCCAATTAATAGCTGCGCATATCAGAATTCTACTGTGTAAACTCTAGTGGTAGATTTCCTATTTGATGAGATTAGTTTCAGTGTAGGGTAGTAGTTTGCCTATTTCAACAAGCTGCCTTAAGGAAGAATCAACAGGAATGTACAAACTATGGACATTTCAGTAGACCATCCAAGCCAGTGCTGTCTGTGTTGGGAAAGTGTTTAGCAAGAGAATAGCAGTAGGCCTGCTACAGATTTGGGTATCACACAATATAATAAATTCATCTCAGATGAAACCAAGAAAAGTTCCCACTTTTTGGTGCAATTTATTCCTTTGGGCCTCTTGGCGTGTGGTTTCCACATATCTGCACACCTGTTCATCGTAGATTTTTAAATGCTGAGTGCTGAGAATGGACATGGCACACAAGGGACAATCATGGCCCTGTCACTGAGTTGGCATGTTGAAGACTCCCAAAGAATCATTCAGCTTCTCAAGCTCAGGGAGAAAGCCTGAGTAAAAAGACTGTATGGCAACAGTTCTTTGGCCATATTTAGTTATAAGTGTTACAGTTCAATAACAGGTACAGGCTCAAAGGTATAAATAAAGCCAGTTGTTTCAGCTCAGTATTGATTTTCATATATAAATTACCAATACAATTTTGATTTCATTATAAAAAATAACAGCTTACAGTTTTATGCCTAATGGTGGCAGGAATACAGCGGGCTAGCAAGGGCCTTCTGTTTTTAGGCTGTCTCTTTGTATAGGAAAGCATATGTCAAAGCCCCAAATGCTGTCAATCTTCTGAGTACTTACTGTGTGACAGGCATTGTGCAAAGCGTATAAACATTATCTCATTTAATACCATTGACCACTTTATAATGTGAATAGCTATTTTATGTGCATGTTCTAGATGGGGGAACTTAGGCCCTGAGAGTTAATTATCTATGACAGTACCTGGAACTTTTAAGGAATTCTTGAAATTGTGAAGTACATGTGACTGACTCACACTTTATGTTCTTTGTAGCATGTCTGCAAACTTCTGTAAACTATTTCTCTTGGAAGGGTGTCTAGTAGGCATCATTCTGCAGCTGGGGGAGAACTACAGAATGAGAGATAAAGTGTAAGAAACTAGAGATGAAGGTAGAAAGGAGAAAAGTAGGTAAAGAATCCCTATTTGCTGGCAGACTAGGAAAATTGAATTAGAGGAAGTTCTAAGAAGTAGGAATCAATGAAGGGAAAATTAAGGAGAGAAACTGGCTGCTTACCTCACAACTGGACAGGCCTGCCCTGTCTGGACTTCCTATAAATACCTTCTTAAACTGTCTCTCTGCTCATGGCTGTAGTGAAGCCACTCCCACACACAAAGCCACATGTTCCTGGAGAAAGGAGTGGGCGTGGAGATTCAGTTCATTAACAAGGCTGTATCATCAGCTCTAACCTCTGTCCTAGTTTTGAACATCGTCCCATAGATCCGAAGCTACTCTTTCCAAGACTGAGAGATGTTCCTGTGATTGGAAATGTCACAATGGCTTCATCGAGTATTTTTGTGCATAGAACACAAGAGGCAGAGGAAAGGCAGATTTCTGGTGTCTTACCATGCCCTTGGACTTGGAGCACCAGAAAGAGTTTTCACCCATTATTGCTGGTCTTTGAAACACTAGTTAGTTCAACAGAAGTTGAGCAACAAGTCTTCTAGGAGGAACAGCTGCTCTGCTTCATTTTGTGACTTGCAAAAGTTTATTTTGGAATGAAAGTTTACTTTCCTGGGAAAGTGCTACTACGCTACAGTCTCCCCTCATCTGTGAAGCTGAAGAGAAAGTCAGGAGCCTTGCTGCAGTAGCAGCCCACAGAGAGCAGTGGGGACAGGTGAAGGACGCAGGAGACTGGAGAAAGATGCATGGGGCTCTCTTCAAGCCAGAGACAACGGGCAGCAAAGGTAATGGGATGCAAACCTTTTGGGATCTGTTACCATCATGGTGATTCTCAGGTTTAGGTGAAAACAAGAAGCAGATGACATACATGACTGTTGTTGATTTTGCTTTGCTTTTCTCCTCTGTTTGGCTAGTTTTGTACTAGCAATAGCAACAGCAGGATGGTTTTCTATGGCAATATGTAAACCATTACTCATCATCACCAGCCTTTCACACACACACACACCCATTACTGAATTGATGTCTCTAATTATGTCTTATGCAAGCATTTTGTATTACAGGCATTGCTAATTATATTTATTCAAAATGGGTCCCAATTAAAATCTATAAACCCCTTAAGGCTCTATAAAATCCCCACCATCCACCTTAGAGCTTAGCATTAATATTTACTCTAGAGAGGAAAACCATCTCATCTTGCATTTATCTGACGGATCGCTTTTGTTATTGATAAAACACCAAATCCACATGGTTAATTGGATCCCTTAGGTATCAGTGAAAAAGCGATTAGTTTTGCACTTGCCAGGTTGGTTCCATAGAGCATCCTAGAACCATCCTTTGTTTCAAATCTTTTGTGGATATACACATTTAATATGTTCCTTCTCACTGCTGTGCTGTGAGCCTCATACTTCTCCATGTTTCAGGGAAGGCAATGGAAATTCCTTGAGACAATGGAGATCTGCAGCACACACAGAACCTAAGGGAAGTCCATTTCAATCTCTCTTCCATGCTGGGCAAAGTTGAGGAAGGAAACAACAGCTGTCTGGCACCAAAATACTTCTGATGTGGGAGGTTAACTATTGGAAGTTGAATGTATAATCCATCACAGGGCACGCCAGCCAAGTTCTTTTTTCAAATGGAAGATGTTAAATTCTTTTTCATACCTTATTTCATAATCAATATTAAATTTTCAAGACAGTGAAACTAATCAAAGAGTATAAAATGTGTCCAGCATAAAGGAAAGGAAGCACAATTAATAACCTACAAATGGTGCTGGGTGAGAAAATAAAAACATTGTTAAATGTAGAATGTCCTTCCCATGTATGAATTTCTATGGGAGACATGAGCTAAGCTTATGTGCCATATGCTGCTGGGCTTGTTCCTAGAAATATCAGAATCAGGAGTCATGAACCATCAGGCACTTCCCCTGTGGTGGGGTGGTGTTTCTAGTGATAGGACTCTGCATGTGGTCCACCTAGTTCCCATAATGCAGGCCAGTGTACAATGGAGGTTGCTTGCACTACACAGTGTGTTGTGAGATTGAGGTAGGCAAGTGAAGCATTGTTCTGGAATGTTCTAGACTCTTCAGAATTGGTCCTCCTTCACCCCTGACTTGACCTTCAATTGCACTGTCCTTTCATCAGTTCAGCTTTTGCCAGCACATAGAGGGGCATGTATTCCCTATAATATGCTTGTAAAAGATACCCAATATTTTATATTTACTACGATTGTTTCAAATACACTAAGCCTCTCATATGTGCATATCATGGATGAAGAAAGTGGGTCTCAGTTAAGTTATTCTGACATGCATACTTGTCACAGCACTAGTCAGTGGCAGAAGCAGACTTAACAGCTCAAAGTTGAAAGAGGACATGATATTTTCTGGGGACACTCATACTTAAAATGTCTCTGATGAAGTAAAAGTACTTAGATATTAGGATTTGAGGGCTTACATGGGTAACATACCTTAATCCAAAACGTCTCATCTTTCTAGCATTTAATTAGACATTTTCTATCAAACAAACTTTTCCATAAACATTGTTATTATCCCAAATTCTCATAACCAGTTTCTCTGAAAAGATTTCCAAGGCCTAAAACTTAGTTGTTTTTAATAGTACCAAAGCTTTTCCTAAGTATTCTGTCTTTTGTCTTGTTCACCTTCCCACCACTGAGACAATGACCAACACCCACAATTTAAAGGAAGAAAATGTTATTTGGTTCATATTTTCAGTCCACAGTTATTGGACTCCAAGGAAGTGATGACACAGTGGAAATAAAAGGCATACCAGCTGTTCAACTCATGACAGCCAGAAACAGAGCAAGATGGGAGAAGCTGGCTAGGGAGAGATTCCCAGCTCTCACCGCCAGTGACACTGGACCTCACCTAACAGCACACTGAGCTCCTGAACTTTAACTCCCTGGATGAATTCGTGAGTGACTATAGCACCGCCATGATCCAATCACCCTCTAAAAGCCCCACCTCTGAAAGCAAAACACTTCTGTGGGTATATCCTAGACATAAATCATCACAACTGTAGTTTGCCATTCACAAGGAAGAACCAAAGACACCTTGCTTTTTTTAAGAGGCCACTTGAAAGAATCAAAACATTCCAGGGCTGGCCAAATAGCTCAGTGGATATCCCTCCAGCCCTGCTCCCGGGGCATGCTGAGATGTCAATTGAGACTGGCCATGGTGGCACGTGCCTGTAATCCCAGCTCTTGGGAGGCTGTGAACAGAAGAATCACTATGAGTCCAATCTACATAGTGAAATCCTATAGACCCTGTCGTAAATTCATTTAAAAAAGCTATTTGGGTCAGTCAAATAGCTCAGCGGATTAAAGTTATTATGTTGAGCTGTAGGGCACTCAGGTCAACAATTTTTGACATTGCCAGTGAAGCGGAAGACCCAATACTATTATGGGCTACTGGACTCTTTTTTTTTTTTTAAATTTTATTTATTTTATTTATTTATTTGAGAGAGAGAGAGAGAGAGAGAGAGAGAGAGAGAGAGAGAGAGACCAGCTCAGCCCACCAGGGGGCAGGTCTGGTTGGCATGTGGTGCTGGGGGATTGAACCACGGTCCCTGTGCTCTGCTAAGCTTGTTCTAAGTAGGTGCTTTAGACCACTGAGCCATCTCTCCAGCCCATTTTTTTTTCTACTGGACTCTTTTAGAATATTTTGCTGAGTTTACACACCTATAATATTCAAATAACAGAACTTATCTGAAAAAGGGTATACAGATGAATGTCCATTTTGTATCTGTGTACTCAAAGTGGTTAGGATAGGTAGTTACATTCTCTTAATGAATAGAGGGATTCGTTCTAATGGTGTTTGTAAATAGGATATCATGTCCACATCTTGTACAGCAATTAACCACTAGGAAGAATGTATGCAATGTGTTAATTATTGAATCTGTCCTACCAATTTGGTTTGAAACTGTTCATTGCTATTTGTTTCTCAATAAAATTATGGGAAAAAATAAAAATAAAATGCCTGAAAGCAGGCGCAGGGGCTGGTGGTTTGATCCCCGGGTCTGCCCTGTCGGCCCCATCCCCAGGGTACACTGAGATGGCAAGTGGCACACACCTGTAATCTCAGCTCTTGGCAGGCTCTAAACGGGCAGATCACTATGTAAATAAAATACACAAACAAAAACAAAACATTGCTAACACCAAGGATTTATATTGTTCTTAATCCAGTGCCTGGGGGAATAGGATGGCCAAAATTTCATAAAATGGAATGGCATTATTCTAGTTAACAAACATTGGGTACTTACTCTCAGTCGGACACCTTTCTAGTCTTTGGGGTCATAAAAATGAGGGGAATGTCATCTGAAGATTACAGTCAGGTAGGGTAGGTGAGAAATAACAAGTAATTACAGAACCCTCAGATAAGTGCTATGATAACAATGTGCAACTCTGTCCCCTAATGCTTGGAGTGTGGGTGCTGAGGACATTATAACTGGAGGGTGACAACTGTATAAGAAGACTGGGAGGCATTTAAATTCTCTTACTTTAATGGAATCAACTTTTTATTATGTTAGCTGAAATGATGTATTCTGTAGAGGTTTACTGAATCTTGCTTTTCTATTAAAATAGCCAACTATATGTTTTGACATGTTTCAAGCAGTACTTTTTTCTAATAAAGTACCATAAATAGGACAATACTGGAATACATCAGTGTGTGATAAAGCATTAATCACTACTATACAAATAACTGTATCTTCAAAATGTAAAGAAAAGCAAGTGCTAGAAATCATTAATTACAAAGTGGCACTGTGCCACTATGGAGCAAGCAATGACTTCTAAACAGGAAGTCCCTCATGGCCATTCTGCTGAATCAGCACAGGATGCCCCTGTTCCTCTGTGGACCTCAATTTTCTCATTAGTAGGATGGGCATTGGATGAGAATCTCACTCCCAATGGCCACATTTTTTAAGCTGAAAAAATCCTGGACTTGTAATGCTGCATCCATTCTGACATTTTCAACTGTCATAGGCAGCTCTCTTGATGCCCTCATTGCTCAGGCCCAGGCTGCACCTTCTGACAGTATCAGGCTCTGAGGAGACATGGGGTGTGTTAAAGGAAAATCAGCTCCCACTTGTGAACGGGAACTCACCACCTCCACTTCTCCAGTCTTTCAGATCTGTCCTTTCTGGGTCTTCCCTCTTTGATGGCTACCTTTAACTCAGGCCAGGGGTAAGTTCTTCTTTTTGGGGATGAATGAGAACTTGCCCCTTCTTCCTTCATCTTCTCCTCCCCCTAATGCACATGTGTCTATGCATGCACATTCCATAACCATCACTAGAGAGAGAGCAAACTGAGCTCAAGCCATTTTTTTTCAATCAGGTCCTCAAAATGTCAGCTATATTTCTACACAGTTAGGTGTTAAATGAATTCTATTCTCCTTGTCAGGTTTCAGACAGGGGAAAAAGCCCAGAATTCCACTAGTGATGGTGTTCTTGGCAAGCACTTTTATAGGGTGGTAAGACAATCAATCTGCAGTGAGACAGTCTGAAGGCTTTAGCTTTCATCTGACTTGGAAAGCGTAAGAGACTTGGTATTATAACTACCATCCCTCTGTCTTTACTTTGAGTATAGCATGTTTTTTTTTTTCTCACTAATTATGTGGTTTTCTCCATCTACAAAGAACACATTGCAATTGTGGAGAAAGAACATGACACATTAATTGAATCTTCATGTCTTTTTAGCATTGGAGGACCATGGATTTCTTGCACCAGAGTTACTTCTATTGCTCTGAATCGAGTCCTGTACACTCCTTTAGCCTGGATGCATTTACCTTCCCAGAATCCGTTTGCTAAGGACAAGCAGGTGGGCTAATTAGGGAGTACTGATGTTTTCTGGCTCAAAGAATGTAATACAATGTGTTTACAAATCCATCACCTTTGCCCTAAATTTCCCTTTCTTTCCAATGATTTTAGCATTTCACATTAACTCTCAATTCTTTAGGAAAAAATAGGAAGAAAGTGTTGCAGTGCCTCACCTCCCCCACTGACAAAATAGGAGGTAATTGGCTCCAAAAAAACCTGCATCTCCTGTGCCTTTCAGGGACCTTAACAGCTTTGTTGCCTTTGCTTCAGGGTTGGGCCTGAATCTGTATCCCATGCAGGGAAGTGGTCAAAGGTAGTTTTCAGAGCCCAGGGATCCACTTGCTGTGGAAAGCCTGTTGATTTAAATAATGACCATTTGACTAGATGCCTCTGAAGATGTCTCACTTAAGGGCTATTTCATAAATGTGCCTTTGTTTATTTCAAAAGTGCACTGCTGTTCAAACTCGAACATTGCTTTTTATGTGACAGGAATGGGAAACACAAAGGAAAGTTCCTTATAAAACACTACCATCACATTTACCAGTCCATGTGCCATTGCCACTTTCTGTTTAGTCACAGCATACCTGTTCACTATGATTGAAAACATATGGTGGGGGCTTAGAGCAAACCCTGGACATACCCACTTGTGGTGCAATCAAGGGGAGCATTAAGGGGAGAATTAAAAAGAAGAAAACAGTATTCAGGTGGTGGGAGGAATTCACTGCGATGGATCGGAAATATCTATAATTAAGGAGTTTTTTCATAAGGGCAGAAACAAGTTGAATGTGATTTGCAGATCCATAGGCAAACAGTTTTTGCCTAGCAGAAGGAAAACTTGGAGTAGATTCTTAGAATTCTCTTACACTTGACACAAACCCCCCTTCTGTCCCCTCCCCTCCACCTCTAAATGCTCAATAAATATTAAGCTGTGAGAAATTATTTAAAATAGTGTCTTCCAGTGTTCGGTAAGTGGTGTACATCAGGCACCATTCTAAGAGTTTTCCTTGTATTGTCTCATACCACCATCACATGGATCCTGTCCGTTGGAGGCTTTCAACTCCGTACTGATGAGAAAACTGCGGCTCAAGACAGGGCGTGGTGGCACGTGCCTGTAATCCCAGCGCTTGGGAGGCTGAAAACGGGAGAATCACTGAGTCTGATCTACATAGTGAGACCCTGTAGACCCAGTCCTAAATTCATAAAAAAAATAATAATAATCTTGGGCCGGCCAAATAGCTCAGTGGATTAAAGTGCCTACAAGCAGGCACAGGGGCCAGGGGTTTGATCCCCGGGCCCGCTGTGCCAGCCCGGTTTCTGGGGTGCACTGAAATGGCAATTGAGACTGGGTGTGGTGGTGCACACCTGTGATCCTAGCTCTTGGAAGGCTCTAAACAGGCAGGTCACTATGAGTCTGATCTAGCAGTGAGGCCCTGAACATCCTGTAGACCGTTCCCTAAAATAAAAAAAAAAGGAAAGAAAAAGAAAACTGAGACTGAGACAGAAAATCTTGATTAAGGTAGTGCAGCTAGGAGAAATGAGTTCATCAAAGGTCTCTCCAACTTAAAACACTTGCTCTATATACTATCTGCAAGTCTGGCAAGCAAGGAAATGCCTATAAAATCTGGACAAAAGGATCACAGCTACTGACTGCTGAGACCTAGATCTTACCCGCGCAGGCCTGAGACAGGGAGCACTTGGGTGGCACTCACAGGGAGCTTTCTTCTCAGTCCATATTACTTCAGCCCCCATTAATGTAGTTAAGGGCATGTAGGAATGGAAGAGCTAACTTGGAGACACCTGCACAAAGGCTTGGACATAAGCCTGTCCCTCTTGATTTCAATGAAGTGGAAGGAAGGAGTAGTGTTTTTCAGCTAAGGTGTGGGAGGGAGCTGAAAACAATCCTCTTTCTCTTGGCTTAACTGTTTCCCTTTGAATTCTACCACCTGTAGGATTTTAGGGACTATCCAAGTGCGACTTCAGTCAAGAAGTCTTTCAGGAGAAAAGACATGGACACTAGGCATTGAAAAGTGCATCCCCTCACTGAGGTAGTAAAAAGGTGTCAGAAGATCCAATATCAGGACAGCTCTACCATCTAGGAGGTGCACGACTGTGAGCAAGTCACTTAAATATAACCTCTACATCTGTACAGTGACTATCCCAATCATGACCCATTATATATAGCTTAATGAGTGTAAAGGTCAAGGGAAGAGATATATTCAAAAATATTTCAAGTATCTCAAGCTTCCCTTAAATGTAAGTGATTGGAAGAAAGTCAAGAAAGGGTCGTCATGTAATTGAAATCACCTTTCAGCTGAGAGAGAAGCAGTGCCCCACTCCCACCATGGACAGGCTGTCTTGTCCTTAAAGCACATTTGGAGAGCAGGAGGAAGCATTTATCCAGGCCCAAGTGCTACATTTCTGATATGAGAACTAGTTTGAGATTTAAATGAACTCTGTCTCTCAAGACACAGCTTTGCATCTATTTCGCATTCAAATTTATTTATCCAGAGACAAAATTGTGTGTTCTTTAATTCTGCTCACAGCATATGTAAGCAGGACAAGTGATGTACTGATCCAGCAAAACAGCAAGTAGCCTTTTGCTTCCCTGAAATTGCTAATTTTACAAATGGCAGACTGTGGAAACGTGGCATGGAATATCTCCTTTACTAAAATCTGGCAAAATGGGCACATATGGTCTTGTCAAGAAGGAATCAAATGCAATTCCAGGATTCTAATTAAGTAGTTAATATTCCAAAAGGAAGAACCTCACATGAACAAAGTCAGGTTTCAATTACTTTTGATTTGCTTTCTCTGAGAGTCCTGTGGTCCATTTTTTGAAGCATAGATACTTTGATTTCTTGCAATGAGAAATGTTTAATTGTAAAATATCAAACATTTTCACTACAATTCTGACTCTACTAGATGTGACATCTGTACACCATTCTCATGGTATGATACAGCATAGAATGTAACAAGTCTGGACAGAGAGATTAAGCTAAATATTCCTATATAAATATTTACATTGGCACCTTCTCCCAATGAATCTAAGCTTCTGACCAACTCCTTAGCCAGCCAACTAAATGGGAGGAAAACAGGGTTGACTATAGAAGGGAAGACTCTCGATGTTTCTTTCAGAACTCTGTTACCTGAAGGGAAGGAACATGTCCCATTTCCATGTCTGTTGCACCAGCATTGAGCTGATTTGGAGATTTTCAGTCTATCTCCGGCACACATTTCTAGAAGCTCTCCTGGAGATGGTGAGGAATTGATTTTGCATCTTATTCAGTAACTCAATACCTGTAGCTTGAAAATACATGTCAGCTAAAAGGTGGAGATATCCTAAGCGTCCATCAACCGTACAATGAGTAAACAACATGGGGTAAGCACAAAGCCTGAGTTCAATCCCCAGTACTGCAAAAAAAAAAAAAAAAAAAAAAAAAAGAAAAAGAAAGAAAAAGAAAAAGAAAAAAAAGAAAGAAAGAAAGAAAGAAAAACAGAAAAAAGAAATGCCACATAATATATGATTGCATTTATGTGAAACACAGTGGTACCTCGACATACAAATTCAGTCCTTTCCATGGTTCTGGTTTTAACCCAATTGCAAGCATAGTTTATATTCTGTGGCCACAAGTGTGGAAAGAATTAAGTTCATGAATTGAGGTACCACCTGATCAGAATGGAGAAATCCATAGAGAGAAGGAGGTTAGTAGTTGCCTGATGGTGAGGGAAGGGGGCAATTGGAGAGTGATGGTGAGGATATGGAGTTTCTTTGGAGGATGTTGAAATATTCTCTAATTGTGGTGATGGTCGCACAACTCTAAATATATTAAACTCCCTGAATTGTACACTTTAAGTGGGTGAATTGTGCAGTATGAGAGTTATGTCTTGACAAAACTATTTGATGAAAAAGAATAGAACTTCTGCTAGCTGCTTTAGATGTGCACTTCAGTTCCAAACCCTGACCAAGATTATTAAATTCCAGACCCAATTTTTCCTTATAAGCTTTTCCTCCACCAGCTCTTAGGACCTTCATGCTCTTTCTAGCTCCTCATTTAGCTCTAATACTCAGACCAAAGAACTCCCCCAAAGACAGTCGATGAAAAAAGAAAAGCAGAAATGTGTGGCTTCAAGCTGTGTGTACACATAACTACCTATCCTGTACTTGGGCAGATGCTCTGCTCTGTGCACACCACCCCTTATTCCCATTGTCATATTTTCCCAGAGCCTGGTGAAGCTCACTTAAGACACTGAAATAGCCTGCGTTTCCCCCCCCACAGAAATGGAGTAATTCTTTTACTGAAAGCAGCTGCTATAAAATAAATTCAATGTTTCATCTAAGAATCTTGGCTAACTGTGATGAACGTGAAACACTGGGCTATACATATCATTCATGATATTCTCTTTTTTTGGTTTATTTTTAAAAAGGAATCTTTTTGCATTTTCATTCCCCATACTACTTGAAAGGTTTTTTTTTTTCTTTGCTTTAAGGGAAACCATTCCAAAGTAAAGAAATATTTTGACATCTGATGAAAAAAATTACGTTTTTTTAAAAACCTGGATGATGATTTCATTCTATTACTGATAAGAATAAATACCTTTTGTTAAAATCACTGCAGTAGTCACATATTTCTCGAGCAATACAAGCAACACAAAGTGTGATGATGATACCTGAGCCCATATGTACCTCTGATTCAACTAGAAAATACTTATTTGGTAAAGATTGGTTATAGGAGCCAGTGTTTCAAATGTTGCTAAAAATTGAACACTTTGTCTCAAAACAAAGTAAGGTCTACTTACAGTGTTTGCTATGTTGATTCCCTTATTCTCCAAAACAATACAATGAAAAGTATTAGTCACCATTCCATGCCCTTAGCCATGGACATATCTTTTATTTATTTATTTATTTATTTATTTATTTATTACTTTTTAAAAATTAATTTAAATGAGAAAGAAATAGCAATCAGACAGTTTCAAAACAGATTAGTATGACAGTTACAATAATTAATAGATTGCATATTGTCTTCGTAGTAGTTATTCACAGTACAAGATGCAGACATGATCTCTTGTCTAAACACTATTAGTACAAATCTTTCTTTTCATTGAACTAAAAGAAAGGAGCTATATATTTATCCTATTTTGTATATACATATATATTTTTTTCATTACAAAATGGTCTTTCATTTATATCCCCCTTTTTTGTTTTGTTTTGTCAGATATGGGTGTTCCATTGCTGTTAGAGAAGCTGTATTTGGAGAAATCTTTAAAGGACCCATGAACATATCTTAACGTAATATTTTATTTGAGGAAGGTTGTAAAAATATATTCAACCAAATTTTTATTTTTTAAATTTAATTTGTTTATTAACTTTATTGAGAAACAAATAGCAATGAGACAGTTTCAAAACTAATTAATAAGACAGTTTCAATAATTAATACATTGCATATTGTCTTCATAGTGGTTATTCACAGTACAAGATGCAGACATGATGTCCTGTCCAAACACTACTAGTACAAATGTTTCTTCTCATTGAATTAAGAGAAAGTAGCTATATATCTATCCTAACTATTTTATATATACAGATACAAAATGGTCCTTCATTTGTATCCCCTTTTTTTGTTTAGTTTTGCCAAAGACGGTTATTCCCTTGCCATTTAAATATAGTAGGTGCATGAATTCAGTAAAATATTCCAATATAGTCCAGTAGTCCATAATAGTAGTGGGTTATCCATTCAACCCAATTTTTAAAGAATGTGTTATACATTTTAAATTTTAACCATTTCTGCTACCAAGAACACTGCTATTTTAGCACTGTATATATTTTACCATCTACTTTCATAATTCAGATTTGGCTTGAAGAATTATTATGCACAGTTCATTGAAAAAGAGCCAAATAACGAGGTATCAGTGATCATTCTGGATACTCTATGATAACTTTCATGACTGCCAACACCAGAAATGTCTTGAGAGGATGAATGAATGAATGAGGAGTTGAACACATACCATCTGTTCATTCAAAAATAGTTCTTTCTTTTTAGTCACCATAGTTGATGATTTATCCTTTTTTATTTTAAAGAGAAAAAAAATGAAACAAAATTTCAAAACAAGATAATAAGAGGCTAATAATAGTTAATAAATTATGTGTTGTTGTTTTTAAATTAGAGTACAAAATATCTGCATTTAATTGTCCAAACA
>NW_004524639.1:3321430-3324512 GCF_000260255.1 Octodon degus
CCTGCCTCAAGGATTTCAATATATATATGTATTTTCCTCTTCCTTCTTTTCTCCATCCTCCATCACAGTTTCTCTTTGAAGTTTCTTCCCATTTTACAAAATCTGTTGCGTAGTTTGGATCTTATTTACTCTCTCAAATTCTCACACTAGGGAGACAATACAATGTTCACACATATGCATCTGGTTAATTTCACTTATAAGTACAGTCTCGAGTTGCATCCACTTAACTAAGAGGTTTCCAGTTTAACCCTTTTATGGCTGAGTAGTATTCCATTGTATTAAAAAGTCTACATCATTTTTATCCATTCCTTGATTGATGAGCATTTGGATTGTTTCCAAGAACTAGCTCTTACAAATTGTACTACTCTAAACATGTGTGCACATAGGCCATTGTGTTATGATATTTTCACTTCTTCTAAAAATTACTCAGAAAAGGAATAGCTGGGTCAAATGGAACCTACAAACTTCGTTTTTTTTTTTTTTGTTTGTTTTGTTTTGTTTTTTGAGGAATCTCTACACTGATTTCCAAAGTGGTTGTGCCAGTCTATACTCCCACCTCTTTGAAAGTGGAGAAGGGATCCTTTTTCTCCACAACTGTGCCAGCATTTGTTATTGGTTGATTTTTATATGATAGTCATTCTTTCTGTCATGAGATGGAATCTTAGTGTTGTTTCAGTATTGCCTCTCTTCAATGAAAAATGATGTTGAACATTTTTTCATATATTTATTTGTTGTTTCTGTTTCTTCATCTAAGAAGTAAACATTCACCTCTGATACCCATTTATGGACTAGGTCTTTAAATTTGGAAGTCTGATATTTTTTAGTTCTTTATGTGTTCTTGATAGCAATCCTTTGAGAAACATCTGGAAAATATTTTTCCCACAACGTGGCTTTACTCTTTTCTCTATTGGTGGTTTCTCTTACTGTGCAAAGTTTTTCAGTAAGATGAGATGCCAGATGCTGATTCTTTCTAATAGTTTCTGTGCTATCAGGGTTTTATTCATACTCTTTGCCTATACCAATGTCTTAGAGTTTTACCTATTGTTTCTTCCAAAAGACTTAATATTTCTGCTTTAGTATTTAGATCTTTGTTCTATTTCAAATTTTGTTTAGCACATTTTGAAAGATATGGATCCAGTTTTAATCTTTTAATTTTTGGCATGTGCAAAGCCAATTTTTCCATCACCATTTATGAAAGACACTATCTTTCTTCCAGTGAATGCATTTGGCACTTTTGTCAAAGATAAGGTGGCCAGATATATCTGAAGTTGTTTCTGCATCTTCTAATCTGTTACATTCATCTTTGGGTCTGTGTTTTTCAGTAATATACTGTTTTTGCACAGTGGCTTTATAGTATAGCTTCAAGTCATGGATTGTGATGTTCCCTGCCTTGCCTTTATTGCCCACAACTGCTTTGGCTATTGTAGGTCTCTTCTGGTCCTAAATGAAATTATGGGATTGTTTTCTCTAATTCTGTGAGATACACTATTGGGATTTTGATAAGAATTACATTAAAGGGGTCGGGGGGATGGCTCAGTTGAATAAGTGCTTCCCTGGCAAGCACAAGGGCCTGAGTTCAATCCCCAGTTCCACCAAAAAAAAAAAAAAAAAACATTAAATCTGTGTGACACTTTTGGAAGTATGGCCATTTTCACTATATTGGTTCTTCTTACCCAAGAGCAAGGGATAAATTTCTGTTTTCTGATATCCTCTTCAATCTCCATTTCTAAAGTCTTGTAAAAAATAATAAAGTCTTATAGTTTTCTGTGTAGAGGTCTTTTACATCCTTCTTTAGATTTTTTCCTTCTTTATGTTTTCATGAAAAGTGTTTTTTTCCCTAATTTCTCTCTATGAGTTTATAATTCATGTAAGGAAGGATTTTTACTTTTGAGTGTTCACTTTTTATCCAGTTATGCTACTACATTTTCTTACTAAATCTAACAGTTCTTCAGTGGTACGTTTAGGGTCTTCTATGTAGAGTATCATGTCAACTGCAAATAATGATAATTTGATTTCTTCTTTTCCTATACTTATTTCTTTTGCCTAATTACTCTGGCTAAAATTTCTAGGACTCTGTTGAATAAGAGTGGAGACAGTGGATATCCTTGTCTTGTTCCTGATTTTAGAGAGAATGTTTAGTTTTTGTCCATTTAGTATGCTGTTGGCTATTGGTTTGTCATAAATTGCTTATATCAGATTGAGATACAGAAAATATATTGGAATTTTCAGTGCAATTTTTATCATGAATGTGTGATGTGAAGATCTTTCTCAAAAGCTTTTGTTGTGTCTTTTGAAATGATCATATGATTTTTGTCCTTGATTCTGTTAACATAGCGTATTCCATTTATTGATTTATGTATGTTGAACCATCCTTGAATCCATGCGATGAACCCCTCTTGTTCATGGTGCATAATCTTCTGGATGATTTATTGCATTCTTCTCACCAGTATCTTATTGAGAATTTTTGCATCTTTGCTCTTTAGGAAGGTTGGCCTTATAGTTCTCATACTTAGCTAGGTCTTTCTATGGTTTTAGTATCAGGGTAATGTTTGCCTCTAGGAATGAGTGAGGGAGTGTTTTCAATTTCATTAAAGAGTTTCAGAAATAGTGACATTAGGTCTTCTCTAAATTTCTTGTATAATTGAGCAATGAATCCATCAGGGCCTGGACTTTTCTTTGCTGGTAGATCTTTTAATTATATCTTTGATTTCATTGATTGATATTGATTAATATAAAATTTTATATCTTCTTGATTCAGCTTTGGTAATTCATATGTATCTAAGAATCTGTCCATTTATTTTCCACTTTGTCTTATTAGAGTATGAGTTTTCAATGTATGTATAGATGATCTTTAGGTTTACTTTCTTTATTAATCTGTTTCCAGCTTGATTGGCTGCAAAGAATGAATTGTGTGTAAACAAAAACTAAAAAGAGCTGCAGTGTCCAAGGGGCTTGGGCTTAAAAAATATTAGAGATCTAAACTATATATACTGCTATCTGTGAACTAAGCTACTGCACTGCAGATGGTAATTAGTGGTTTCATGTTGGGAGTGCCTGTCATTGTGGTATTCTGAATATGGGC
>NW_004524639.1:3325806-3332027 GCF_000260255.1 Octodon degus
AATTTCTTCCAAGCTTGATCTTTTTCAGAAGCTGACTTAGTTCAGTTTTCCTCATTCTTAGAAGCTTCATCAAAATTCTCCACAAGATCTGGAACCTCATCATCATCCTCCTCTCCAGTAGCAAATGGTGCTTTTCCATCCACAGCTTGTTTGGGCAGAGCTTCAGCCAGTCTCCTTGAGCTAGTCAGACTGTCTGCACCAAGCTGGTTCAAGATGCCGGGTAGCATTTCTGTCAGTTGTTTTGTCTCAGCATAGCCTGTGAAGGTGAAAGTGTTTGCTACCAGAGATGCCTGAACTTTTGGGTTGTTGAAGTGGATAACTGTTCCCTGATTTGTAAACATATTCACCTCTTCAATACCAGAGATATTGTTTACCTCTAACTTCTTTAATGAGAACTGAAGTTTTTTATCACCTGCTGTGGCTGTTCTATGAACCACCTTCTTTTTTCTACAAGTAGTTCCTTTCCCACCCATGTGCACTTGTGCCTGCAGTTTGGCAAGTTTTTCCTGGTTCATAATAGTTTCTTTCATCTTGCCAGAGCTGATATGGGGCAGTGTGGGGGACTAGGGCTGGTGCTCAGGGGCTCTTGGGTAGACCAGCTGAGATTAGCACACACACATGGGGACCCAAGATGGCAGCTATCAGTGTTTAGGTTTTCTGCAGGGCCTGTTTTCATTGCACCCTTTTCATCCATAATTGCTTGGATTTGAGTCTTTACTCCCCACCCCTTTTTTGATGGACCCAGGAATTGAACTCAGGCCCTTGCACTTGTCAGGGAAGTGCTTATTCTACTGATCCATCTCCTCAGCCTACTTTACCCTTTTTAATAAAGTTGGATAAGGGTTCATTGATTTTATTTAAGCTTTTAAAGAATCAACTTTCCGAGTCATTGATTTTTGGATGTTCTTTTTAGTCTCTAATGTGTTAATTTCTGCTCTAATCTTTATAATTTCCTCCCTCACACGAGATTTTCCTTAGCCTGCTCTTCTTTTTCTTGAAGTTTTAGGTTCACTAATAAGTTGTTTATTGTGCTTGCTATATTTTTCTGATATGGGTATTCATTGCTCTAAATTTTCCTCTTAGAACTGATTCGTTGTGCCCCATCAGTTCTGATATGTTGTACTGGCATTACCCTTTAATTGTAGATACTGTCTGGCTTCTTCTTTAATTTCACCTGTGACCCATTGGTTGTTCAAGGGGGGTGCTATTTAATTTCCAAGTGTCTATGAATGACTTACGGTTTCTTTTGTGATTGATTTCCAATTTCATTGCTCTATGGTCTGATAATGAACTTAGGATAATTTCAATCCATTTGCATTTATTTAAGTATGTTCTATGACTCAATATGTGGTCTATTTTGGAGAAAATCCCATTTGCTACTGAAATGAATGTTTATTTTGATGTTGTGGGCCAGAATACTCTGGAGACATCTATTTAGTCTATTTTTTTCAAAGTTTGATTCAGTTCTAATATTTCTTTTTTTGCCATAATTTTATTGATAAACAAATAGCAATGAGACAGTTTCAAATCAAATTGGTAGGATAGTTTCAATAATTAACACACTGCATACATTCTTCCTAGTGGTTAATTGCTGTACAAGATGCGGACTCGACATCCTATTTACAAACGCCATTAGAACAAATCATTCTATTCATTAACAGAATATAACTATATATCTATCCTAATCACCCTGAATACACATATACAAAATGGACATTCATCTGTATATCCTTTTTTTGTTAAGTTCCGTTATTTGAATATTATAGGTGTGTAAACTCAGCAAAATATTCTAAAAGAGTCCAGTAGCCCATAATAGTATTGGGTCTTCCACTTAACTGGCAATGTCAGAAATTGTTGACCTGAGTCCCCTACAGCTCAGCATAACAGCATGGCTTTATTTCTTATATTTCATTTTTATACTTTCCTTCTGGATGTTTGAGACCAAGGTAAAGCAGGACCTATGCAACAAGAGTTGTAGCTTTTGGGTCTGATAAGGTGAGTGAAATCTCCTCAGGATTTATCCTGAGATCCTGTACCTCAGATTGTAGATCTTTTTTTGTTAATTTTTGGTCTTGCTGTTGTCTTTTTGTTGCAGTGAGCTGTTGAGATTCTCCAATACAATTGTATTAGTGCTCGCTGATATTTGTTTTATATAGTTGATGCACTGGTATTTGTTGCACATATATTTATGATTGTTATCTCTTCCTCTTGTATTATTGCCTTTACAAGAACATAGTGATCTTCTGTATCTCTCTTGATCAATCTTGGCTTGAGATTTACTTGGTCCACAATTAAAATAGCTACTCATGCTTTTTTTTTCTGAGTTCCTGTCACATTGAATATTGTTTTCCATCCTTTGATCATCAGCCTATGCATTTCTTTTTGAATTAAATGTCTTTCTTGTATGCAGTATATTATTGGATCTTGCTTCTTGATCTGTTCCTCCAGTCTGTGTCTTTCCATTGGTGAATTGAGGACATTAACATTTATGGCTGTAACTTATATATATATTGACTTACCCTTATCATGTAATTTTCCTTTTGTAAGCTCCCCCTCTTTTATCCTTCCCTCTGTTTCACTGATAGCCATGGTTGATGGATTCCTTCTATTCATGTTTATAGAGGTGTCTATATTGTTAGTTCTTCCTATATTGTCCTTCAAAACATTTTGGAGTGCTCATTTGGTTGTCATAAATTTCCTCAAATATTCTCTGTCATTGGAGTATCTTATTTTTCTATCAGTTTTGAAAGATAGTTTTGCAGGGCACATCAGTTTAGTTTAAACTTTGTTCTCCTTTAAAATTTGAAATACTTCATTCCAAGTTCTGTTTGACTTGAGGGTTTGTGCTGATAAGTCTGCTGTGATTCTAATGGGGTTTCTTTATAGGTGATTTTTTTCTTTTCCCTAACATCTTTAAAGATTCTATTCTTCTGTTGTGTTTTTCAAATTTTGACTCTGATATGCCTGGCTGTAGATTTTTTTTTAAATTGTGGCTAATTAGAGTTTTATATGCCTCACTTACTGTATGTCAAATTTGTTTTCTGTACCAGGGAAGCTTTCTGCCATGATGTCAATTAACAGTTCTTTTAGTATCATTTGTGTTCTTCTGCTTTTTCATTGACTCCAATAAATCTTAAGTTATTCTTCTTTGCCTCATCTAGCAGATGCTAGTTTGATTACTCATAGTCCCTTGCTATTTTTAAGAAATCTTTCTTTTCATGATCACTCACCACAAGTTTGTCTTCTGTATCTGAGATTCTGTCCTCAGTTGCCTTAATATGATGTGGTTACTTTTAATGGAATTTTTATCCTCCTGGACATCTGCTTGAATTTGCCTTATGGATTCCATTTCTTTCCTATGCTGAGCATCCAAGGCTTCCATAATTATCTTAAGGTATTCTATTTTTGGTCTGTATCTGGTATAGAATTACTAAGCGTGGTTTTCATCGTGGATACCACCTGTAATTTCTGAGAAATTATTTCTGATTTGATTTTTTTTGTAGAGCCTCATTCAAATGCTTTGTTGTTACCACTTCTGAGAGGTCAGGTGGGTGGTTTCTGCATTGTCCCACCTCCCTGCCCTCTGGGTTTTGCTTTGATGAACTGGATGTCTTGGGATACATCTTTTTAAAGTCTTTTCTTATTTTCTTTTCTTTATTTAGTTTAATTCCTATGGTGATGCTTGTAAATTGCCTATGGTGGGTTGCTTTATGGCTAGTATTTAGGATGCTTAAGAAAGGACTAGGTTCCTGAGGTATTTTCCAGCTATAACTGTTTTTGGGGGTTTTGAGTCTGCTGTAAGATCCTACCTATTCAATTGGTTGTGGATGAGAAACTGCCTATTTGGCCCAACCTCTATTTCTTTGGCATTGGGCCACAGTATTTTCTGTGGCCCTTAGACAATCTTATTCTTGGAAAACTCAAAAGATCAGCTGAGCCTAGCTGGGAGCTGCTCTGAGTTCTGAGCTCAGTTGGCCCCTCTCCAAGGTGCTTCCCAGACTGAGCTCTCAGCACTTATGGTCAGCTTAAGCAGAGCTTTATGTCTGCTGTTCCCTTCTACAGCTGTGTCTCTTCATGGAGGCCTCTGGGGTTGCCAGAAATCACTGTGTGTCTTCAAGTTTTCGCTCACTTCTCTCATGCAGTGAGTCTTGTCTCAGCAAGACAGCATTGCCATCTACCTCCTTCTTTATTGAAGTTTCTCTCTTCACTCTCTCTGTGGGCTTCACTTCATGTTTCAGATCCTTCCTGGGTCCAGGGGACCCACCTCCCTCTTTTGTGTCTTCCTCATATCACTATATTCCAGTTTCTGGATAGCAACTCTCAGAGAAGCTCTTCCTCTGCTGATGCCACTTCACCACCTTGGTTCCCCCTTTCTCAAAACTACTCAGTATGCCATTTTCATTGTGGTAGGTGCTATAAAGTGAAATAATCAAGGGCTCTGAGTGCATCTATCAGGGGTCCTGGAGCCAGCCTGGGACGTCATGGCTACATTAAGAGCCAAAGGTGAGTAGAGCCAAGATAGGTAAGCCTGGCATTAGGGTCCAGGTAGAGGTAATGAATAAATTGAAGAAAGATTAAGAGAGGAGTAAGAAAGTGACAGAAATAAAGACAGGATGCAGAGGAAAAAGGAGAAAATAACAAGGATCAAAGGAGCAGCTCCAAGGGTGTCAGAACATAGGGAAGAGAATTACCCATATAGAGATTAAGATTTGAAACAGGCTCAAATTATGCCACATAGTCAGGATTTTACTAAAAGAGAAAGTAGAATGGCATGAGATATGGCTTCAGCTTCAATGTCTGATAATGATGGGGCCACTGATACTTACATTTATTTTATACCTGAAACAGAGTGTACTAATGGTGAAAACCTACAAAGCAAAATCCCTGCACCATTGCTTTTTAAAATGTTTACTATGTGTTTTCTCATTTAATTGGAGGAAGATACAATCTGGTTAACTAAAACTTTTCCAAGTTATTAAGGCTTAGTACCATAAATTTTCTCAGGATTCTCTACTTTTTATTCACCTCTGGGAATGGGTGCATCCAGCCCCCCTCTGTGCTGGACTGTCACAAATGTTGTCCTTCCTCATGGCTTTGTCTTTTGAGCAGTGTTATGGAAGTGGCAGAAGATATTGTTGTCCTTTGATTCAGCAGACATGTTAGCAGCCATCATCCAAGTGTCCAGAGATGTTAATGTGTCCTTTGTGAGTGATATATAGGAAAATGGGACATATTACACGGTGATGTGAAGAAAAGGAGACCAAGGTATGAAAAACAATGCTAGAGATTAGATTTCAAGGGCACTGAGTAAACCTGCTGTCAGGATTTCCATAGAAGATTTGATTGGGAAGAAAAATGCATCTTTGCTTTGTCATTTCAAAGCAATTTCATGCTTCAGTTATCTACGCTTCTGTCTTTTGAACACTTCCAAGGGCCACACAGCCTAAGAATCAGCCTGAAGTCTCATCTGATGGAGTTGCTACGTGAGGGCTCTCTGGGAGTTATGTTGGAGACTACACGGTAACACTTGACTTTGATAGAACATTTAATCATCTTCTTCTGCCTCAATTAAGTTGAGAAGACTGAAGTGCAGCTTGTAAATTGAAAAGTGTAACTGAATGAGAGAGTTTAGATCAAATATTGAAAGGCTAAGAGCGAGCTAACAAATGTATTAGCAGTGACTATTAGACCTGGGGGCTGTGATCTCAAGTGGCTCAGGACCAGAGGTTTTGGGTAAGTTCCCTTTTCTGAACTGAACCTAAGAGGAAATGGAGTGGGATGGAAAAGAACAGATTCTAGAGAGCTTTCCCAAGGCAGTGTCTGGCGCCTGGTGGGTGGTTGAGTCTGTTATGTAAAGATTTCAAATACCATCTGGTCACTTTTTGGACCTTGTTTGATGGTCTGTGAGATTGCTTCTTGAAGTAATGCCAGCCCAGCCAAATGTGGTTCCCTTCAGTACTGTGGTTGGTGTCTGGGAGGGCATGATTGGGGACTGTGCATTGCGTCTATTCCAACAGTGTTATCCACCATGACTGCAGTTCCACTCACCTGGGGAGCTTTGCAACAAACAGTAGGCTCAGCAGCCTTCTCCTGATTCTAATTCATTTTGTCTGGGTGGTAGTCTAGGTTTTTGTAATTTTAAATCCAGACTCCTGAGGGGATTTTGACATAGCCCTAAGGTAAAGAATTAGTAACTTAGGGGCTGGTGAGATGGCTCAGTG
>NW_004524639.1:3333007-3368133 GCF_000260255.1 Octodon degus
TATATATATATATATATAGCTTTTAAGTTTACAAAGCGCACTACTGACATCATTTTATTATCTCTGTGATTTACAAAGTCATAGTGGACACTTCCAGATTGCCTACTAAGTGCCAAGCACTTAGGTAAGCATATTGACGAATGTGTTCCCCAGTAAATGTTTTTACCCTCACAGTACTTATATCTATGACTACTAGCCCTATTTGGTAGATTAAGAAACTGCGGCTCAGATCATGAGCTTGATTTATTCAGACTGGATAAAGAATCTGAGTCAATCTGATACATAATTCCCCTTTTAAGAAACAGAATAGTCCTTATGTACCTCTTTCCACCTCATTTAATGAATCTACTTCCCTATATCTTCCCTTTGGGATAAATACCCTCTAGTTTTCTCAGATTTTTTATAAATGTTGCCTTGATTTGCACATTGCATAGTCTCACCTTCTAGCTATCCTTAGTGCCCTGAAATCTGATTTCTTTCCCCACAATCTTTAATGGAACCTATATCCCCTAGGTTACTGGTGAGCAACTTGTCAAAGCCAACCCTCGTGTGTGTTACACAACTGTCTTTATAGCAGTGGTATGAACGCTGACTGCCCTCTTGAATTGGGCAGAGTAAGGAAATTTATACTTTAAAAATACTTAGCAGAAGCCAGGCATATGGGAAAATCTCAGCAAATGCCAGTTATTGCATCACTATTGTGTGTGCTGGAGGTGGCACGGGACATGGGGAGAGACCAGCCTAGAGAGGTTCCCAGAACCTGCCACGGCAGTCACAGATGAATCTCCTCCCAAGCAACTGCTGTGAATACTGCATTTGCCTCCATTAATTAAAAGAAGCTTTCCATCCCTTTCTTTCAAGACTATTTTGTAGCCCAGAGCATAATGAGCTTTTAAAAAAGCTATAGCACTTTTGATCCAATCTAAAACTATACCCTAAGACATCAGCATCTGACTGATATACTGTGCTCCTTCAAGCATTTTACTTTAAATGATAGTAATATGATGTTTGCATTTAGGGCGAATTATGAATTTCTACTAATTCTTAGATTAGATGAGGCTTAACAGCTAGGATACAGCCTGTCCATTTAATCTACTTCAGAGGAGCTTCATTTACTAGATGGTCCTAGTGGGTTTTGGAAAAGAATTTAAAGTATCATCAATGAGATGCGAAGCAGGCTTGAAAGGACGGAGTCTTGTTTTCAGAATGGACTGAACTGTTGGTAAATTGCAGTCACTGCCTAAACATGCTCACTGCTTTTCCCAGCCTGAGCTCTCACCAGCTTTTCCTTTTCACTTGATCCAGTCCTCCTCTCCCTGCTGGCAATGTTTGCAACCCTTTACTTCACCCTGTGCTGCTTGGCTAGGTCGTTGCTGCCTAATTAAACGCCCACATGACAATTTTCCCTTTTTTCCCTTTTCTCCAAACATGGGAGTGTTTATCTCTGCTTTTATGATATTTTGAAAGATAATTTGAAGCAATTTTTGAAAAACAAGTAGTGATGATGATCAGCTAAGTGTTTCTATTGTCTTGGGGAGGTGTGAATTGCTCAGATAGCTGGCTGCCAAGTGTCAGGCTCTGGAGAAAAAGAAAAGACAAATTTCAGTATCTTTATGGTAACTTTTGAGGAAGATTAGGGTTTTAAATTCAGCCTCACATACCACAGCCTCACACCCTCCCTGTTAGCACAAGGTAAACACATCTGTTGCTCCATGCAGTCTTCAGCATACACTTTCAGCTATGATTCTCAGTTTGAGTTGAATTTATGATTCATAGGAGTTGTATTTTGCATCCTGAATACATAACATCAAGTATCTGGAGACCATTGTTTAAGAAATTATGGATTACTTTTCTATTGTATTGATCACAAAAGCTATCCTGTAATTTGCCTCCTTGTTACATGGTCCTGTCTGTGCTAAACTTCGAAACGAATTTCCGTTCAAGATCGAAGCATTGATTGTGTGCAAAAATATCTGCTGAGACAGTGAGGGGACTTGTGGCTTCCAGGAATGAATGCATCCCACCAGAACCTGACACCTGAGCCTAGCCTGGGCCTGCCACACAATGAGGAGCGAGTACCTCTGGAATGGGTGATTTAATCATCTATATTCTGCTCACATGCAAGTGAGGAAAAATTAAACATTGACACTTGTGTTCCCTCTAGTTCCACCAGAATTGATGATTTTAGAGAAATTTCTTAAGTATTTGCTGTCTCTATTTCTTTATGAAGAACTGTCCACCTCATAAAGAACTTAAGGAAGAGCATTGAATATTAGTCTAAAACCACATTCTTTAAAATTATACTTAAGAGCCGGCCAAATAACTCAGTGGATTAAAGTACTCGCAAGCAGGCACAGGGGCCTGGGGTATGATCCCCAGGCCTGCCGTGCTGGCCCTGCCCACGGGGCGTGCTGAGAAGGTAATTGAGACTGGGCATGGTGGCACTCGCCTGTAATCCCAGCTCTCGGGAGGCTGAACACAGGCGGATCACTAGGAGTCCAATCTAGTAGTGAGACCCTGAACATCCTGTAGACCCTTCCCTAAAAAATACAAAACTAAATAAATAAATAAAATTATACTTAAATTACCTTAGGAAAAAGTGGCATAATGCTGAATCCATCATTTTAGTTTAATTGGTTTTTTACACTCAGTTGGATAGGTGGTGACATAAGCAACACATATTTCTGGAAGAAAGCTCTCTTAGATGCTTAGCAAAATGTTAGACACAATAAATGATAACATTCCTGATTGGAGAGCTTCCGGTCCAGTTGAAGAAATTCTTACAAATCAGTAAAGCACAATTTCTCTATCCTTGCTCTAAGACATTATGAGCTACATAATTCTTTGTTGTGAGAAGCTGCTACGGTATATTGTGAGATGTTTAGCAGCACCCTGGCCCAGGTTACCCCTCTCTAGTTGCAGTAATCAAAAATACCTTTACATATTGCATAGCCTTTGGTTCCCCCTATGATATAAAATCATTCTCTGTTAAAATCTATTCGTGTAATAATGATCTGTTATGCAAATTAGTGTGTGATCATCACATTGGGAACTAAGAGGGAGGGAAATTCATTGGAGTGGATGAGCTGGGATAATTGAAACTTAAACTACCTTTTAAAAATCAGGGTAAAATTTTGATAAGCATAGAAGTTATTTCTGGTGTAGAAACCTGTGCGCGCTGTGGTTCTGAGCCTGCAGTACAATTGGTTGGGAGTGTGCAAGGGCCTGATGACTAGACCACCTAGCTGTAATGGCAAAGACTGCAGGTAATGGGAAATCAGGCTTCTTAGGTAGGATGGTTGCTGTGAGGATAAAATAGTGAGTGGAAACCTGTGGATTTCTGAGCAAAAAAGTGGCAGGATGTCAAGGGTATTGGAGATGTGCCACTGTACTACATAGGATGGGTTGGAAGGAAGATAGACAGGACTGTCACTCTCTTCTCCCTGCTTTTACAAAAAGAGAGGGGAAAAAATAAAAATGCAAAGCCCATGGCTGGTCAAATACCTCAACAGATTAAAGCACCTGCAAGCAGGTGCCAGGGGGCAGGGGTTCAATCCCCGGGCTTGCCAAGTGCTGGCCCTGCCCGTGGGGTGCACTGAGACAGCAATTGAGACTGGGTGTGGTGAAGTGTGCCTGTAATCCCAGCTCTTGGGAGGCTGTAAACAGGCAGATCACTATGAGTCTGATCTAGTAATGACACCCTGAATACCTTGTAGACCCTTACCTAAAAATACAAAAAAAAAAAAAAATGCAGAGTCCAGATTTCTGATTCAGTGATTGCATGCCTTCATTTGGTGTGCTCTAGATGGTAAAACCTTCGTGTCAGAGGGGCAGGCTCTGCAGATATGCTTCTCCTCCTTTTTGCCACTATTTTGGAAATCAGAAGATGTAGATTTGTCTTTGAAAGTAATTGTCTTCTTCTTTGCATTAATATACTTCATTAGATCTTTCAGATTAGATCCTAGGGGTAAAATCCATATTGTGACAATAATTCTCTTTTCAGTGGTCTGTCTTGTCACTGTTCTCTTTTCAATTATGTACTATCTTTCTTGCAAAATATTCTCAATCTATTTTCCCTACAGTCTCTCTTTACCAATAATATGGTAATGCATTATCAGACTAGTCAACCACCCCAAGATTGTACCCAATGAAGATATCTAGAAGAAAAGTTTACTTTTATACTTTACCTTTGTCAAAATTATAGTATTCACATAGGTGAGATTAATAATTTCGTGGTATATATACTGTTCACAAAGCATGCTGTATGATTTTAATATTTATTTATTTATTTGACACAGGGTCTCACTATGCAGTTCCAACTCATAGTGATCCTGCTGTCTCAGCCTCCCCAGCACTGGGATTACAGGTGTGTACCACCATGCCTGGTTTTGGGGCCAACCTGTTGCACCCAGGGTTCGGGGGCTGGCATGGCTTGTGGTACTGGGGATCAAGCTCAGGTCCTTGTGCATGCAAGGCAGGCACTTAGGCAGCTGAGCTATCTCCCCAGCTCTTCTGTGTGTTTTTATATTGTAATAATTTACACCTTAGTGTGCTAGACCTTCTGCATGTCTAATCTAAATCTACAATGTGAATAACCATAATCCAAATGTGAATATGTGAAAAATTAAGAACAGCAACATGACCCCAAGATTTGTTGGAAAACATGAGCCTCATACTGTGGCCAATATCAAGGCATATGAGCTAAGAGAAAAAGTCCCTTTTCCAGTCGTAGAAAGATGGTAGATATGATGGCTATGACATCTAATCTCAAAGTTGTTATAATTGAAAAGTTAAAATAGAAGATGTCAGGTGAATAGTTTACAGTCCCACTGGCTTAGAATCCTGTGAATCTGAATTTAGCCTATTATTTAATAATGAAATGATATGGCCTATGCACAAAGTGAATCAGTGGAGGTTTCAGGATTAGTCAAGCTCAGTATATGTAACAAAGAATAGGAAACTGGCTATAACTCCATTTTCACTGAATATATCCCATAAAGTATTCTTTTTAAGAATTGGAGAAGGAAATCTCCCATATACCCTTTCATCTATCTGAGGTAGGGCGAGCTTATAGAATCAATACTAGCACTGAAGCTTCTGTACACTCTTTTCTGTGTAAGAAGAATGAAACTACAGCAAGAGTAGCAAACCATATAATCCCTGACCTCAAGAAGGTCACCATTAAGTTGATGTCATTGAATAGTACTGTGGGTCACAGATCAAGGCCAGCATCGTCTGGAGAGAGGTGGAAAGTTTTCTAGAGGACGTTAAACTTACACTAGTACTTGAAGAGTAAGGTGTGGAGGAAGAGTAATACGGGATGAGAATCAACATGGAGTCTGAAGGGAAACTTGTGCACCTTCCCCAACTGCAGTAGAGAAAGGGAGAAGAGAGATATTGACAGGAAGATGGAAAGCTAAGGTCAGGAGGATAAGATCCTCTTAGGTCTAAAGGCCTTGGAAGACAGATCACTTGGTGTTGTCAGCAGTGGTAGCCATTGTCCATAACGCAATGATGAGAAAAATAGCAGTGTGTTTGAAATGAAGCTTCTTTTAAGCAAGAACAGTTATAGAGTATTCTATGGCCCAAATTTAAGTAGAATACATTGTGAAGCTTCCTGGAACTGTGGCTCATGTTGGCCATTTCAATGAATATGCTTAAAATCAACCTTAATTTCAATGTGTTTTGTAACTGTTGTTATTCACTAAATAATTCTGTGGTTTTCACCAAATAGATAAGGTATCCTTGCCTGGGGAGCTGGGATTTAGGTTCATATAGCATGTTTGAGCCACAGTGTGTAGGAGCCATTTTTCTAGAAACAAGACTATTTGCACTTGGTACTAAAAATGAATGTATGGGGTGAAGAAAAGAAAGGAACACAAGGAATTGTTTCATATGTAAAAACGGACTTTCTCAAATTATTCTCTCATACCCAAAACCTTTTCCTAGGATTTCCTCCAAACCTAAAGGCATACTCATCTGCACACTCAGGTGGGTCATTAGAATGTCACATTCACAAGGGCAAGGAATTTGTCATGTTCATTTCTGTATTCCCAGTACCAAGAATAGTGTCTGGCACACAGTAGATGCTCAACATTTCCTTCTTTGAATAATGTACTTTGAAAAGAATGAATTTTCAGTTTTTGACAGAAATGTTATTTGAATAATCATCTTTATTTTCAGATTGCCCATTTAATATTGAATTCTTAAGACGACAGCTTATGTAATTCTGATGACATACTTGTACAATTCACCCTTCTAAAGCACACAGTTAAGTAGGTTTCGTATATTCACAGAGCCATGTGCCATTACCACTAATTCTGGAACATTTTCAACTCTGTGGAAAGAAACCTGTGCCTTTATCAGGCCTTCCCCCTGTCCTTGGTAGTCACTAATCAGCTCCCTATTTCTATAGATTTGTCTGTATTGAACAGTTCCTATAAATAGGACAATGCAACAGGGGCTTTTCTGTCTGGTTTTCTCCATTTAGCTAAATGTTTTCAGTGTTCATCACTACTGTACTGGTATATATCCTTCATTTGTGCCCAAATGTTGTAGTTTGGAACTGAGGCCATAAGCTGGGTGCTCAGTTGCCAGCTGCCAGTCTTTCTGAAAGTGATTGGGCCATGAGAGATAGATTATCATTTGATGGTATTATTTGAGGGTAATAGAAATTTACCTGGTGAGGCACAGTTGAAGAGAATGGGTCCTGGGTGTGTGACCTTGGGGACTACCCATTTTGTCCCTGTCACTATGCACCCAGAAACAACAGCAATGTAATCATGGATTGAAATCTCAGAGAGTATTAACCGAAATAAATCTTTCTTCCTTCTAAGTTGATTATGTCAATTACTTTGTCACAATGACACAAGCTGACTAACACACTGAATAACATTCAGTGCACAATCATACTACACTTTCTTTACCTGTTTATCCATGGATGGACATTTGGGTCTCTTGAGATACCGGGAATACTGCTACTAGGTACACTCACGTCTAAGTTATTTAGAGATGTGTTTTCATTTTTCTGGGGTATATACCTAAGAGCAGAATTGTTTGGTCACATTGGCATTCGATGTTTAAGTTTTGGAGAAACTGACACGTTGAAATCCATAGTGGCCTTGGCACTTCACACTCCTCCAGTTCATGCCCGAAGATCACAGTTTCCCTACATCTTTCCCAGCATAGATAATTGAGTATCTTTTTGACTATAGCTATCTTAGTGAGTTAGTGTTGACTTTTTAATAATAAATCTGTATTATATATGTACATATGAAATTCAAGCACTAAAGGCTTAAACAGATAGTCCTATGCCTCCAACATGGCTTTACCACTATAATATTTCCCTTCTTGAATTTTTAATTTGAACTGTTGTTAATGAAATAAAAAAAATGGGGACCTGCTAAGCCAGATTTTAGCACGTTTTTGATTTAGAGTGTGATAATCATAAGAAAACACACACTGGGCCTTCAGATGGCATGGAAAATTCTAGAAATGTCATGTCACAGAGTCTGTTAAGAAACAGTTTCTGTGCCAGTATGTTACATTTGAAACCTTATTTTGTGTGTGCTCAACTTGTATGCAGAACTTGAGAAAATGAAATTGAATTTTATGCCTCTTTAATTTGATTTGAGACCATGACCAGGCCATTTCTTTATAATAATTACAAGAATGTATCTAATATATGGCTTTCATCTTATAGTAATTACAACCATTTACCATTTATAGAATACATAGTTTAGGACACCAGAAGTCATATTTCATGCTAATCGCTTTTCTGAAAATAAAAGGTTCTGTTGTACAAATTCAAGAACAGTGATAGGGGAAAAGAAAATCAATTGATATGTCACATCAAAGAGGAGATCAAAATGAAGATGTCAAATATATGATAAAGGCTCTCATAAATTACAAATTGTAAACTCACCCCACACTTTATTTTTAGGCAAATAAAATATCTTGACGCCTCATTATGAAAGCCACTTCAAAGATGATTTGGTGTCAAGGAATTTTTCCCCAAGGCTTTGCCTATTTCACATGCCAAGGGCTTCCTATGTGAGCAGGGTTCCCTGGGGCTCAAACTCAGGCAAACAGCATACACTTTGAGATGTTATCTCAAAGGACAAAAAGACCATTTTTTTGTGATCTGCTTCCCACTTCCTTCTTTTGGGACTGACTGAAGAATTAGAGCTTGTCATCATTTCTAATGTTCTATGCAGAACACAAAGAAAGTGTTTCAACAGCTGCTTCTTGTCATTTTGTGAAAATAAAAACTTTTGATCTTAAAAATATCTATAAGTCTTCTAGATAGTTCTTACATTCCCCCTTTAGACTTTGCCCTAACACTACCAAGTTTGTCTCATCTCCCTCCCTTGTAGGTAGTTTTCTGTTCAGTAAGATATTTTTCAGATATTAAGAGTAATACTTTGTTCATTAGAAGATAAAAATAAAAATCCATTAAAAATAAAATAAAAATCTCCTGCAGTTTCATTTTGCACATGACTTTCTCACACTCTGTTTATTAGCATTCATTGATTCCTTCCTCGGTAAATATTTACAGAGCACCTGAGATGTACCATGTATTCTGTGGAAATATAAATAGTGATCCTAATTTTCTTTATAATAATTGGTTTGCAATCATTGATGTAGTATCTCTGACCCTTCCTAGAATTTAAAATATAGGACTGCCTCCAAAAGCATCACATGCGACCATTTACCAGGACTTTAAAGATAATATTTTTGCCAAGGCTGGAGATAGAACAAATGATCTCATGCATGTTAGGTAAATACACTGGACCACATCCCCATCCCCAAAATAATGTGTGTGATGGCTACTTAAGCTTACACTTTAAACTTTTACCCAAACTTATTATGTCCTTGCAATTGGTCACTTAAGATATTTTCTCTTAGTTTTGCTGTTATAATGAAGACAGTTTTGAATTTATGTCAAAGGGTACACACATTTGGATGGCTTTTGTTGTATTAGCTAAACTGCCCTCAGGAAATCCGCACCAAGTAGGTATATATCAGCAGCATATTGAGTAGCTCTCAAATGCAGTTGCAGGAAATTACAAAATAGCAAACCCAAACATGTGAATTTAGCCAACGCACCCCATTGCCTTCTAGGAGACTCAGATTGCAAGAGAAGCGACCAGCTCAAGGGATGAATTGGTGGGTCAGGGAGATAGTTTGGCAGTATTAGCGCCTGCCTGGCAAGCACAAAGACACGGGTTCAATTCCTGGTACCATACGCTGTGCTGACCCTGCATTGTGCTGGCCACTGAAATCATATGTGGTGGTTCACGCCTATAATCCCAGTGCTAGGGAGGCTGAGACAGGAGGATCACTATGAATTTGAGCTGTGTAACAAGACCCTGTAGCAAATACATAAATTTTAAAAAATAGACAGTGATGCAGATTGCATATCTATTGCCTGATGAATTGCCATTATAGAGGTAAGTGTGAACTAGAGGAGTGGCATGGATGTAAATGCAGAGACAGAATCCAAATTCCCTGTTATGCACATGAGCTTCAGTTAGGTGCTGTGAGTGACACAGTGCTGACCACAGCCCTTACCCTCAAAGAGTCTAAAATCCAGTAGCAGGGTAAGTATGGACCTGGGTTCCAATTCTGATTCAGTTGTTCATATTATCAGTGATCTTAGGGAGCTTCTTAGGTCTTTGATCTTTTTCTCATGTGCAAAACAGCGTAAGTAACAAGTTTTGTGGGAGGGAAATTCAACAATATATATGCGTTTCTTATGTATCTGATACACCACAACTCATAAAATAAATGACATTGCTCTAGTAATGATGCTTCTAGCCTTCAAAGAGTTTGTAGGGAGTAAATCAATTAATAAATATGTGTAAAACAATGCCATCAACCTCAAATTAAGATGACAGTGCTGAAGACAATTCAATTCTTCTGGTGAAGAACAAAAGCATATGAACAAGTGGCACCACTCATAAAAGAGCAACAGAAATGTACCTTACTTCGTCTCATAAAAGGTGCATCTTAGCGTGTGTTGCTGCAAGTTGAAAAAGATCACACATTTTAAGCCACTTCAAGTTCTCACTTACCGAACTGTTGGGGCTTCTGTGCTCTTTGCATCCACCTTGTTCAGGGCTCCTGGAGTGTCTTGTGTCTTGGTAGAATTGTGACAACATACTTATTGTTGGAATTGTTGACCAAACCTAGAGCTTTTTGGAAGCTGGTGGTATTTATCTCTTGTGCCATCTCTGAAGAATGACTTCTATAGTTTGAAAATAGACAGGGCATTCAAAAGCTCTAAGTGTCTGGCTGAAGAAGTTAGTACTGGAAAAGCTTCAGAGGATGTCTGTGGAATACAATTGATAAACATGTTTTTTTTCCCCTGAGCCACTTTCCTGTTATGGGGAGAAAGCCGGTCTATTTCAGTAATATGTGCTGACTTCTCTCCTCCTGGAGCCCACACCTTGAATGCCCCTGGGTTTAAAAATAATGGGATGAATTAACTGTTCTTCTAAAGTACTAATGCTGTAGGCTCTTATGAAATAAAACCTTTGCTGAATGGAAAATATTATTGTCTTCTTGCTTTCAAAAGTTACTTGTTTACCTGTTGCTCAGAAGCACAGAATAATTCATGGTTGAGAAAAAGTATGCTTTGTTTGATGGGTTTCATTTCAGCACCACAGACTTCCCTGAAGATTGCAAAGCTGTTCTATTGCTACACATTTATAGAGATCACCTGGAGGAAGAAGAATTAGTCTGGTAATACCTTCCTGCCTGCCAATTTTACCTCACTAATTCAACCTTTGGAACTGATTTAGGCAATGGATCAGCATATTATTCAAGGTGGAAAATGTTACAGCAAGTCTTTTTCAGATGTTGATGATTCATATAGACACAATTCATGACTTTTAATCACGTCATGTAAAAGAAGCAAATTTGAATACTGCTTATGCATAGAATTGTGATGAAAAGTAAAATATTAAGGAGCAGAAGGAGAAGCCCCTGGCTGGGATCTATATGTTCAGATATTTCTTCTGGGAAAGGAAACTCAGAATATTGTGGTACAAAGATCCAGCAAAATGAAACCACACCCATAGGCATGACTAATGAAAGTGAGAGAGATGAGAGATTAAATGTAATAAGGAATCTGAAGCACTGGGCTTGGTCCTGATAGGCACTATACTCCAGAGGAAGAAGTCCCAACTTTGGTGACAGCCTTGGGTATGTACAGCTCAGTGTTTGGGCAAGAGAGTATCTCTGGTACTCATTCTTTTAATTTGTCATTCCCTTTTTGCCAAGGAGTGAGAATCATCAGAATAGTAAGAAATTGTACCTATTAATTCCCCTTAGAAAATATAATGATACTTACATTTTTAATTTTTTATGTCCCCCAAATAGAGGCTAAGTTATATGGGTATAGTGGGCCTGGTAAAGTATTTTGCTTCCTTTTTACAAGGCAGTTTTCTCTCACTATGAGTTCTGATTCAGTTGGAATCCATTGTAGACGTTGATGCTGTGGGATTTTGCTAAAGCTTTCTGGATAAAGAGGGACATATTTCTCTCCAGGAGAGCCTAGCTGCTCTACAAAATGAATGGAAAACCCCATGAACCATGGTAAAAAGCAAAGGCTTAATGTTTATTTATTTATTTTTGTATTTTAGGGAAGGGTCTAGAGTGTTCAGGGTCTCACTACTAGATCGGACTCAGTGATCAACCTGTTTACAGTCTCCCAAGACCTGTGATTGCAGGCGCATGTGACCACAACCAGTCTCAATTGCTGATTCAGTGTGTGCCCCAGGGGTGGGGCTGGCATGGTAGGCCCGGGGTTTGAACCCCCAGCCCCTGCACTTGCTTGCAGGTGCTTTAATCTGCTGAGCTATTTGGCTGGCCCAAGGCTTGATGTTTATCCAGGTGTAGTTTTGAACTCCAACCATCCTGCTTATTTGCTGTATAATCTTATGCAAATTGTTTAATCTCTATGGTTCAGATATGTTACTTGAAAAGTGAAAATTTTACTCTTACTTCCCTCAAAAGGGAGCAGTGAACATTCAGTGAGATGAGATGCACAATGCATAGTGCACCGTACCTGGCAGAGAGGTTAAGTGAAGGGTGTTCGGTAATAGGGAGGTGTGGCAGTGCTGACACTTGAGGACACAAGTTCTCAGCTACCTTGATGTCTACTGGAGTGATAGGTCCATTGGAGTTTTCTGTGAGGAAGGCCACATTCTTTGTTTCTGACCTTTTCTGCTTACCTAGAACTGGCTAATCTTGCACTGACTATGGTAAAGCCTCTGTAGTTAAGTTGTTGAGATCAGCCAGACTTCAGTTTCACTCCTAACTCTGCCATTTTCCAACTTTGTAGCACTGAGCAAGTTAAGTTACTCAGCCTCTCAGAGGCCCATTGTGATCCAGCTGTAAAATGCTAATAAAATAACTGTTTGCTATGTAAGAAAGTTTATTGAGAGAATGAAATAGGGTAATCCATGTGAAAAATACATTGCCTGGTTCCTGGGACATGTTCACTAAGGCTATCTTTTGAAGTATGGAAGCAATTTTTTATTACATATGGTGTCATCTCCAAATTAAGTGCATTTCATGGTATAAAAATTATATACCAAGGCAATCATATTTCTACAGATTATTTATTGACTTAGAACTGCCTATCTTCTAGCCCATGTAGATAAACAAATGTTTCTTATAGGCCATGAAGACCTTCACATTTGTAATAGAATGGGCTGGAGGTACATCATTAACCAACCACATTGGCAACATGTGAGACCTTGTTAGAAATGCAAAGTCTGAGGCCTCACCCTGGTCCTCCCAAAGTGGAGAGATCCTCTGGTGATTGGCTCCCCAACTTGGCATGGCATTGCCGTAGTGCTTGTTGGCACGTTCTCTCTATGTCACTCTTACTTGATTGCCAAATTGCGGTAGGTTTTGGGATACGATGCATATGATATTGATATAGGGGAATAAAACTCCCAACCTGAAAGATATGTGGGCCTTCTTTGTGTTCTCTAAAATGAAGGAATGAATTTTAGAAACAACAGAGGTTAAGAACAGAACATATTTATTGGGGAAACAGAGCTCCTATCTGAGAGGACAGAAGGGGGGCCCAAGTAGGTTACCCTGGAATTTGTCTCTTCCAGGGATTTTTACAGAGTAAAATAGTGTGGTTAGGTGGGTCTAAGGTGGAAAATGTGAGAACTCACTTAGGTGGGCATGAGGTGGGACAAAATCTTATAGTCAACCAATAAGATTACAAGTACAATTGCTCAGGTAAAATTAATTAATCCAGTATCAAATAGGGAAGCCAGTCACATAGCAAGCAGACATTAATACAGTACAGGGGCTTTTTCTGTAGGGGGTTGTGTCAGTGACTCTGAATTCCAGGTGATTGATACTTATTTAGAATATCAATCTATGATGCTCATTCCTAGGGAACTATGTGACTGCATTTGTTTACTTTTTTTGTCCTGAAGCCTGGCCCACAGTAGAGCTGTCCTGTCTCTCCCAAATTTGCAGTCATCTTGTCTTCCATATTGTGTCCTGTCTGACTGCATATACTATTTTCTATCTAACTCAGATGCCTGTAACAACATTTATTATCATTATATTCCAAGAAAGGAGTGAACCCTAGAAAAGTTGAATGTTTTGGTTTGGGTCCCATGATCTGCTTAGTAGTGGGGTCAGGATTAGACTGCCAAGCCCTAAAATTCCACTTTCTGATAGTCCTTGAGAGCTACTGCTTTGACAAACTGGTCCACTTTCCTTCCTATGGCTACCATTCATTTATTCCCCATTTCACTCTCAAATGCCAGGGGAATAGTGTTGTAGGAAGGCATTTCTTAGATATGATGTCAAATATATCAGGATGAAATCTGAAATGACTTAGTAAATTAATGGTAGGTGATTTATTTCCCAATAATATTGGCTGTTGTTTAAATGTTCTGAAACCTCTTTAGCAGTAATACAGCTTTCTCAGTGCAAATGAATGCAGTACTGCACTGGTTTTCAAACTTCAGTTGTATAAGGTTCACCTGGGGATTTTGTTGAAAATGCTGATCCTTGGACCTTTAATATAAGGATTCTGGTTCATGGGCCTGGACTGAGTGTCAGGACCTATGCTTTAACAAGCTCTCCATGTGATTTTGAGCTCTTGGAAAACCGTCTGGCTGTTGAGTCAGACTCGCTGTATTTAAATTCAGGTTCTGCCACTATCTAGCTGGCAGTCCTTAGGACTTGGTTTCCTCAACTCTAGAAGAGGAATGACAATATCTTTTACTCAACATCAGACCACCATGATGGTTACAAGAGATAATAAATGTGAAGTGTGCTACTTGCTATAGCACTCAACTCACAGTTGGTGCCCAGCAACTACTAACCACTGTTATTTTATTTTTTTAATTAATCAAAATAATTTTATTTTCTTATTTTATTTTTTAATAATTTTATTGAGAAACAAATAGCAATAGGATCACAAGTCCGCATCTTGTACAGCAATTAACCACTAAGAATATATGCAGTGTATTATTTGTTGAAACTGTACTTCCAATTTGATTTGAAACTGTCTCATTGCTGTGTTTATCAATAAAACTTTGAAAAAAAACAAATAGCAATGAGACAGTTTCAAATCAAATTGGTAGGACAGTTTCTTTTTTTTATATAGATTTATTTATTTATTTTTTAGAGAGAGAGAGAGAGTGTGGTGTGTGTGTGTGTGTGGCCAGCTCAGCCCACCAGGGGGCGGGGCTGGCTGGCATGTGGTGCTGGGGGATTGAACCACGGTCCCTGATGCTTTGCTAAGCTTGTTCTAAGTAGGTGCTTTAGACCACTGAGCCATCTCTCCAGCCCAGTAGGACAGTTTCAATAATTAATACATTGCATATTATTGTCTTCGTAGTGGTTATCCATAGTACAAGACGCAGACATTATATCCTGTACAAATACTACTAGTACAAATGTTTCTTCTCATTGAATTAAGAGAAGGTAGCTGTATATCTATCCTGACTATTTTGTATATACAGACACAAAATGGTCCTTCATTTGTATGTTTAGTTTTGTCAGAGATGGGTATTCCATTGTCATTTAAGTTTTGTAGGTGCGTGAATTCAGCAAAATATTCCAATATAGTCCAGTAGTCCATAATAGTAGTGAGTTATCTGTAGAACTGGCAATGTCAGAAGTTGTTGACTTGAGCCTTTTACGGCTCAGCATACTAATATGGCTTTACTTTTTATACTTCAATTTTATGCTTGTCTGCTGAATGGTTAAGACCAAGACAAAGCAAGACATATATAACAAGAAGTGTAACTTTTGTATCTGACAAGGTCAGTCAAATCCCCTCAGGATTTATCCTGAGACTCTGTACTTCAGTTTGTAGATCCTTTGTCAGTGTCAGCCGTGTGGATGAGTCACGGCCAATGCTTGACCAATTTGCTTTCTGTTAAATGTTTGAGAGAACGTTTTCTCTCCATGTGACCCTCCTTAGGCATACTCTACATCATCGATCCCTTTCCTCTGTGGCCCCATAATCTCCTTGATCTGAAAATTTGGGCCACAACTAACCACTGTTATTTTAATATTCAAGATGTGGTTTTCTGGTTACCAAATTGTTGTTTGTACTTAAAGAAGATTCTATTTGCAGGAGCACAAACATATCTGAGACATATGCATCTGCAAATGAACTGAATCACCCTGGACAGTTGAGTGTTAATGTTCTGTTGTCCTTTCTCATCTTTCTCCCAAGTGGAATCATTGTTCCTTTTCCATCTCTCCCATTCTTGCCTCCCATAAAAGGCATTTTATTCTGCAATGAATTCTAGTAAGAATTTTGCATCTCTGCTCTTGGCTTGTAAGTTCTTTCAGGACAAGGGAACTGCCCTAGTCACAATGTGCTCCCACTCATTTCCCTCATAGCATCCCTTTTATCCAGTGCTTAGCACTCTGTAGTACTCCAAGCCACTTGGTTATGCTACCTTGGAGTTATGGAAGTGAGAACTCTCAACAAAAATACTCCAGACCAAAACCTCTTTGCTTTACCAGGCTTAAGTAAGTGGTGTGGTGATAGAAGAGAACTGGGAGATGCTGCATTTTCTTTGCCTTGTTTCTGATGAAATCAGGTTGGGAAGCAATATGTATACCAAACAAAATTGGAAAAACACTCTCCAAGTCTCCCCAACAATTGCTTTTATTCTTAAAATTCCTAACAGAAGGACAATTCCTGAAATTCCACATTGGTTCTTAGAGGAAGATTGCACCTATCCCTATGAGATGGTGTCCATTACCTTGCCAGAGAGGGAAAACTTAGTTTGATCTGGGAGGGTTTTTGCATGGGGCACTCAACCAACACGAAAAGGCTTTTTCCTCCAGAACACATGGAACAGGAGGTTGGTTGCCTTTTTACTTTTCAGCTGGCTACTTGAAGGTTTATATTCAATGTGTGTCTCCAGATCTTACACTTGGCACACTGGGGACTTCTACCCTGAGATATGCAATGCAAATGTCACATCACAGTCACCCAGGCTTCTAATACCTAAGGGATTCTAGGGATTATCCAGACTAAGAGGCAGGGAGCACCCTTATTTTCTTAGTACTTGTGCAAAATGTTTATGGTTGTTCATTTTCCTTTGGTTGCTGCCTTCCTGCACAATACCCCATTCTGCAATGATTAGTATTTCGTGAATCCAAAGTCCAGCAGTGCCACTGACTGACTGTGTGAGCTTAGGCCTGTCGATTGCCCTCTTGAGGCCTCAGTTATTTTTATTAAAGGAGGAAAGTGGGTTGGAAGAACTTTAGGTCCTTTTTCTTTTAGCTCAGAATGGATGAGATTGTCCCAGAAATAGAATTGCACCACTCCTTGTCTTGGAAAATCCACCGAGTCAGGTAACCATGCTGTTAGAATTTCCTTACAATGTGCGTAAGAAAGTGAAAAGTAAGGATATGTCCTGAAGTATGTTTCTCCTATTAAATCTGTGGCGGTATTCCAAGTGACATTTGTTCCTGCATAGCACACATGCCACACCAACATACTAGCTGGCAGGGCATAAACCGATTAAGACTTGCTCCACGAAAACATATTCTTGCTGATGGAAACCCAAATGTATTGATTGTTTTATCTCCATCAGGAGAGACTGCTTTCTATTCGGTGATGGATGACAACTTTTCCTACCACTTCATCTGCCAACAGGACAGGGGGTGACAAATGCAGCTCCCAAGTGCTGTGGGCTGAGCTATTAGCTGTGACAGGCAGCTGTAAGTCCTCAGTCACCTGTCATGGCCCCTACCATGGTCAAAGTGAGCAAGATTAGACATGTCACAGCTGCAAGATGATGCTGGCATGAATGGCTTGGTGACAAGAACTTTTAAAAGTGATAGGTCCATCTTAAAAGGTTCTGCTTTTAAGGGTGAAAGCTAGAGTGATTTGAGAACACAGCCCAGTTCCTTGCAGAAAGGAGGTCTGGAGTCGGAATTCTTTGCACCTTCTCTGTACCACATCATAATAGTAGGAAAGCCACAGAAGAATTATAACCCAAGTTTTTATGAGCAAAATACAATGTTGCCCTCTCTGGGAATGTCCAGTAAGAATACCACTTACATCTGCACAGAAGGTTTTCATTTTATTAAAGTACTCTCATATGCGTTACCTCATCCCATCCTTAAAACTTTAGTCATGGGAGATAGAGCCTATGCTTTTGTCAAGTTATAAATGAGCAACTAGACATGTCTAACCTCTGAACTCTGGCCCCACATCCCCATTCTTCAAGGGTTGAACCCATGGCTCCTAGTCCAGGGCTCTTTCCACTATTCTGAACTGCTGAACCCTGTAGTTAAAACCAGAAGATCAATTAATCCTAACAACTCACATTTATTGAACACTCTCTATGTCTTAGACATTCCACATACTTTTCACTTAATAACAATTTCATGATAATATGGTTATTGTCACTCTCATTTTACAGAGGAGAACAGTGAAGCACAGTGAGGTTAAGAAAGTTGCTCATCACATTTCAAAATTAATATTAGTTATTCCCCTCCTAAGGGGTTTTCAATAGAAATTCTTAAAGTGATTTGAAGTTTACAAAGAGACCAGGAACCTTGTAGAAGAAATGCAAGGGAGAAGACATGAACATTATCTATTAAGAACTTAGAAGTCATTTCACATGTTTCACAGATGCTAGAACTTCTGGGAATCCTACTAAGAAAACAGAGCTGAGGAACACATGGACCCTATCCTCATGGAGCTCAAAATCCAGTAACAAAATGATCACTGAACTTGAGTGCTCAATTTGACTTTGAATTCAAGCCTAGACAAAGTGTTAAATGTGATGGATCATCTAATACTCATCTGATAAATGGAGTGGCGTCTGCTCTCCAGAAGAGACAAGCTTCTGTAACGTGCTGAATAATAATGACAAATTCTTACTTTTATATCCATAGTAGCTAATATTCTTTCAGAGCTTACCATGTGCCAGCTATTATGTTAAGCAAAGTGCATGCATTATCCTATTTAATCCTCACAAATATTCCCATGGTTATTTTAATTACCTTCATTGTAAAGATAAAGTAATTAAGGTAAGGAAAAATCACTACGTAGACTCATAATACAAATGATGATATCTTCCATGGAGTTTTACAAAGGATTCAGAACCGTTGTTCCCAAGGCCTGTGCACACATTTCTCTGCCATGTCTGTCTGCTTGGTCATGTGACACGAAGTAGCTCTGACTATACTGTCTCCTGATGCAGTGACTGTAGCCATTGTGCTTTGCTATTGCCTTTGGAACCTAACAGTTGAGAAGATGCAGTCAGTCTCCTTATGAGGACCAATTACGAAAAACCTTCCTTTGTAAAGCAACAGCGTGAACTAGAACAGGCACTTCGTTATCTGCTTCTGCCCACAGGGAGGTGGAGATGTCTGTGAGAGGATGATTGGCTTGGGAAATGATGCCTTTAGGATCTGTGCTTTCAGGGTCAAAGACCTCCATCCCCACTTCCTGGATTGACTTCTTTCGTCTCCTGGGCTCTGGCTTGCCTCTTGCTGGAGTGGGCTTCTGGGGTCTCTCCCTCAGTGGGATCCCATTGGCAGCCCCTCTCCTCCCACAGCAGTGGCAGGCCTATTGACTTCTGGGCACTCATTTCCCAGAGCGATTTTCAGGCCCTGAGAACCAGTTCTTTTCACACTGGGAGTTTACGGTGCCGACACCGCACCAAGGAGAATAGATGTACTTTGCCTGTGGACTGCTTTAATCTAGTAAATTGTGCTCCAACAGGTAAAGGAGAATTTTGCTTCTTTTCTTGTGCATTTCTAAAAGTTTCTGGAGTCAATTAGTCAGGGCTGTGTGGGCTTTGTGTCTCCAAAGCAAGGAGCCAAAATTTTTTCCCCTTTATTCCCTTTATTTCTTATATAACTTGGAAATTAGTTAGAAAGTGGTTTTTTCCCTCATATCTCATCCCAGGAAACAATGCCTTCTTTTTAGTTAAGCTGAATGAGAACAAATCACATGATACCAATTGAGTAATTGCAAGTCTTGTTAGTTAGCAAGGTTTTATTGAGCTTTTATTTCTATTGGTTACCTAGGGAACCTTTTGTTTAAAAGGCAGCGCCTTTGGTCTGGGCCTCAGATTCCTTTTCTTTCAGACAAGTACACTTACAAGTGAAGGATGCCCAGGCTGCCAGCATGAGTGAGTGTTGTGTGCTGTGGGCAGGGTGTAAAGGTGGGCATTTAACAGCCCTGCCCTCTCCACTGAATTGAACAGTTCTCCTCTCTTAATGCTTCTGCTCTGTTTACACACATACACATAGGCACATGCACACACACCACACACACACACTTTCTTCTCGATCTTTCCGTCACTTTCGGTACTCTACTGCATGCATCCTATCATCTTACCCCTCCCCATAGCCATTTCACTTGCCAGTGCTGCCAGTGGTGATGTGTGCTCTTTCACAGAGCTCATCCTACGCACCTCAGTTTTCAAGGAAACTGAGCTACATTCCAGAGAGAACTCTCCTCTTTTTCTATGGGAACTGCCAGGCCACATATGCATGCTGTCAAGATCATGCTCTTGGGAGTCAGATGGTGAGGACTTGGGGCCATGTGCTCATTTGTTAGCTATGTGAGCTTGAGCATATCACTTAACTTCTCTGAACTTCTATTTCCTGAGTGAGTCAGAAATAGAACATGTCTCATAGGATGTCTGTGTGGGGATTCAATGAAATAAGGTTTGTATCTGAGTGCAGTGCCTGACCCAACCTGACCAATCAGTGCTATTGTTATCACCACTCATAAGAATGGTTATCTTATGAGTTTTACTTATGGATAACTTTCCACCTTCTTTGTTCTATTTCTCTGCAGCTCAGAATGCAGAACAGGGTTCTCTACCACCAAGTTATTGCCTTTTCATTGAGCTAAAATGCAAATCCCATGCAATTCACCATTTTAAGTTAAACTATTCAGAGGTGTTTGTACACTCATGATATCTAAAACATTACCATAACTCCAAAAGGAGACCCCAAATCTGTTAAGTCCAAAAGGACTGCCATCCTTCCACTTACCAAATTATTCACTTTTCAATTTTTTTTCCAACTATGTGCCATTCTGTACATTTGAGGAGTTCAAAAGGTGAATTATACATACTGAGCTTCTCACAAAAGTCAAATAGAAACATGTTGCTAAATAAAAGATGTATATGCTAACATCCTAGGACTATCTTATCAGAATATGGAGTGAAAAACGCAAAGTGATTAACTCTTACTCTACACAACATAGAAATTGCCCTTTGATGCTTATCTGCTGAACTTTCCAATTTTTTTTTTTTTTGGTCTTGTAGCCCAAGAGAATGGTGGCTTGAATCTCAGAGTTGGGGGAAGCTATATTTTCTAAATCCCTTGTAAACAAGTGCTGGGAAAGCCAAGGAGGAAGGTTAGCAGGTCAGCCTCTTTGCATTTAATTTCCATCCTGTCACATTCCAACAGAGGAATTTCAGCCTTGGAAGGCACCAGATAACCCTCAGGGAAAATAAGGCCCTTTGAAGTTGCTGGTAGTCTTGTTTCTGCAGCTGCCACTACTCACACCACCCAGGTCTGAGGGGCCCAGAGGCCCAGGGGCGGGTCATCAGCACTCAGGTGCAGTCTGGCTGGCTACTTTCTCTGCAGTGGGACAGGCCACATGCTCTCCAAGGCTATGTGAGAAAGGGGAAGGCTTGGTATGTCAGCTGCCAAGGAGGAAGGAAGGAATCTCCAGTTGGCTTAGTATACCAGTTAGAGGTGGGAAGAAGGGCAAACAGCTAAGAAGACTCAGTGGTGAAAACACTATGAGATCTGGCAAATGTAGTCAGAGGCTTTGTGTACTGCCCATTTGTCCTGGTGGGGTTGCAAGGTGGCCTGAGAAGCCTTCCATTGTGCTAGAGAGCTGAAGGGGAGAGCCTTACCACCACGTCAGCAGGCTTCTTGACATAGTAAATGTTGAGGCAGGTTGTCTACTTGTGTGGGATTTGAGACATTGGTCACTGTCATCCTAGAATGGCAGTCTCTTCCTAGGACACCACATGGCCCTGCCTTTGACAACTTTATGCAGGTTTTATTTATTTATTTATTTATTTATTTATTCAGGTGCTGAAGATGGAACTCACACATGCTAGGTGGGTGCTGAAACACTGAGCTAAACCTCATGGAACTCAGGGCCTCACATGTGAATAGAAACAAGGGATTAAGGAAGAGACAACTATACCTGGACAGCCCTAACCTTACTTTGATGGCTAAATGAGGCTCTCATGTTAATATTAGAGCAAATACATGAGAGATGTCTGTAGTTTAATCAGCAATTCTCACCCATTCACCTGCAGCTTAATCACCAAAAAGAATGTATTCAAAATTCAGATTACTGGGCCCGGGAGATGGCTCAGTGGAATAAGTGCTTCCCTGGCAAACTCAATGGCCTGAGTTCAATCCCCAGTTCCACAAAAAAAAAAAATTCAGATTTCTGGGCTCCACTCTTCCTGATGCAGAATTACTGGTGGATCCAGAGAAAGCTGAGCAAGTAGTACAAAGCGGCTGAAATGGATGGAACTGAAGGCAAACTACAGTCTTGGTAGTCATGGCAGGAAACAATCAGAATGATGTGATTATTCACAAAGCTGTATCAGAGAGTTCCACAAGAAGGGGTGACCCTGAAGCACAGAGTCTCACTCATTTCTGTTTATGTAGTTTCTACTTTAATAAGAGACTTTTAAATAAGTGGCCATTATCTGTGAATGAGAATACATCAAAGGAAGTTGTAGGAGTAATTTTGACATTTATAGCTTTAACTTCATCCATGAGATGAAATTTGAAAAATGTTCTCGAAGATCCATCTTTGGGTTTTAATAAATATAAATTTCTGAAAGTTTCATGCTCAAGGGTATTTTGTTTTTCTCATATTTGTTTGAATTTGAGAAGAATGACTTTTCTCTTACACTCACAGTGTAGGAATGCTAGTGGCTCCCACTGAATCAGCCTTTTCTGTTCCTGGAGGAAAGTATTTATTAAAAATCAGACTGCATTCTTGACATGGAATGATTTTTTTTATGTTGCTGCAAAGTTACATGAATTCCTGTAATTGATCCCCAAACAGTCTGGTCAAATCTTTCTTAAAAAGCAAATCTTTTTCACAAAGAGAAGATTTCTGAGCACCCAAGTCTTATTTTGTACCCAGGTATGTGTTTGTCTCAAAGCAGTTAAAGCACTACCTAAATCATCCCTTCTTAAAACTGGACCTCGGGTATGAGTGGGAGGAAGGAGAGGGAAGAGGGCAAGGGAGAGAGGGAGAGACATTGAAGGACCAAGGGTACCCAGGGCCAGTCCCCACTTGAGGCTTCCTCCCCTTCATCCTCATCTGCTCTTCAGGACCTCATTCTGCAGTCTCACCATATCCACACAGGCCCCAACATCCGTCTGGGATACAACTCTGCTATCTGGTAGAGACTGACCCAGAGGGACCTCGCAAGGGAAATCAAGGCCTATGACTGTAGGTTCCAGGCTTATTTCTGAGATCCTCTAGTAATTCTCCATAAGTGTCTCTTCTTTGCAGTTTCTCCGAGATGCCAGCTTTTCCACTTTGGGAAGTTCCTTTGCATATAACATGTTTGAGGGGAGTTAAAGTGTCTTTCTCCCTCAGCCTCCGGCTTCCTGTTGCTCAGGGTGAGTTAGACAATTAGTCCTAAATACTCCCAGCTGTTAGACTTTCCCAGGGGATGCTCTTTGAGAAGCGGTTTTCTCCTTTGGTAATTTTGATTGCTTCTAATGAGGTTGCCTGCTTTACCTGTAATAGACAATGCTAGAATGCACGTTGCTACAGCACCTTTCGCCCTTAGGCTTCCAAGAGTGCTCTGACATCACTGATGAGAACCTTGGACCCAAAGGCATTTCCCCTGTGTGAATGAAATTTTTTCCCATGTTTTCTCCATAAAACTGACTTGTTCTTCTCTGGGGTACTCTGTGTGTTTAGGGAAGTGACTCTTCTGAAGAGAGACGCACATGGAGCAAGCACAGGGAGTGGGAGAACAGTAGTAGGAGAGAAAGGGGCAAGGGAAGAAAAAGGGTTTGAGAGAGCCTTGGAGGTGTCAGTGTCATAAGTAGGAAGGACGTGTTGGAGGTAGACAAGAAGTGCCAGAGGGATGCAGACAGTATGCCAGGAGCAAGAACATCACAGTGCTGTGAGCAGCCTGGAGACAGGAGTGCCCTGGAGAGCCCGGGAATGGGGAGGCCAGGAGTACCCGGGGTGGGACAGTACCACCCAAGTGCTTCAAAGACCCAGATAGATCTCAGTTGAAACAGAGCCTCTCTTGGTTAATGTTACTCAAAATTTTAGGCCAGGGAGATAGCTCAGTGGCACAGTGGCTGCCTTGTAAGTGCAAGGTCTTGAGTTTGATTTCTCATACCCCCCCAAAAAAAAAGAAAGAAATTTTAGAATTAACGTCTTTCTGCATCACAATGGGAAGCATGATTACTTACTTACCTTAGTGGTTCCCAAACGCCAGAACTCGATAATGTTCATGGACTTGTTCTGGATAAAACATCATGTTCCTGGATGCCCTCTCTAGAAATTTTGGTTTCAGAAAGCTGGGCTGAGGCCTGGAAGCCCATGGCAACTCCACCCCAAGACTCTGATGACTAGAAAACATCAGTCTTTCTTTAAAACCTTTTTTAAAATGTATCTGGTTGTTATAGGGTCTTACTACACAGCTTGGACTCATAGTGATTCTCCTGTTTTCAGCCTCACCAGCACTGGGATTACACGGATGTGCCACTATGCCTGGACTCGGTGGCTAGCTCAGCCTGCATTGCAGGAACCAAACAGTGGTTCCTGTGTTTGCCTAAGCAGGTGCTTTACTCTGCTCAGCTGTCTCACCTGCCCCAAAAACATCAGTCTTAAGCTGTACACTTTCTCAGGAAGTAGTCACAAGTTCAGTTGAATCACTGATCTAAACCTTGCTTTCCAAAAAGGCCCAAATGAAAAAAGGAGCCAGAAGTCTCAGTGATCATCCTATACAGTAGTCTGATACATTTCACAAACTCAAAATTAATAATAAAGATAGGGCCCCACTCTGCACTAACATACCCCTGCCTCTCCTGACTCACCCCTCCCTGGTTCCAGTTAAACTCTATAAAAACAGATAGCCAGCCAGGGGGCCATTCTCTGCTGATTTGATTTTTTAAAAAAAAACATTACAATATCATGTTATTTATTCAGTTAGTTTCCAGATCCTGTTTTCTGTTTCTACTCTCCAGTACAAGGAAGCAGGGATCCTTCGAGAAATGGCTGGTTTTAACACTGAGGAGAGAAATCCATAGGATGATCCCAGAGCACCCTGTAGTGCTAGAAGGTATGGAAGTTGTGGCTTACAAACAAAAACTAAAAACAAGACAATGATGGGATATGTCGCAGGAGCCAGCTGGAAGAGCCATCAATGTCCAAGGCTGGGAAATGTTGAGAAATAAGATTAAAATAATATTTGCAATCTTACCCAAAGTATGAAATACATATTAAAAAATTTACATTGATATAGTTACATCATTAAATGAATGAATGAAAAGATATAAATCTCTTCTAGAGGATTATTCCAAAGAATGTACATAGATACGTTGTGCTCACAGAGGTGGGACACAACTTCTTACTCCTTAAGTGAGCTGTGACAAGCAACTTCCTAGTAATGGATATGGTACAGAAAAGGAAAGAGGAGTAACATTACATTGGAAAAAATGATGAATACTACTTTATCCCAGTGATAAAGGCCAACATTAGCCATAACTGACTTCCATAGCAAGTATTCTTATTGTGTTGTGATGCCAGTATCACTGTACTTGGGTGGTCTGCTTCCCAGTAATCCATGCCCCTCATCTAAGGATAAAACACGAGACCAATTTCATTGGAGGAAGCTCTAGAAACTAACAGCAGTCAAAACTGCCAAGGTCATCAAAACACAGGACATTTTAAGAAACTTTGACCTCATAGAGGAGCCCGAAGAGACGTCCAAGAGAAAGCTGCAGAGAAAAGAGGCTTCTGGAGAATTATTAGAGGATCTAAGAAATAAGCCTAGAGCCTAAAGTCATAGGCTAGAGCATCTCTAAACAAAAGAAGTCAACACTAAGGAAATAGGAGTATAGTATAAGCATTAGTTTAAAAATAATGTATTACTAATTAGCTTGTTAGTTGTGACAATGGGGTCTCAATGATGATGGGGGAAGTTGGATGTAGGACATAAGGTAAGTGCTTAGTGTCTTCACCCTAGGCGTAGCCCCACTGACTAAATACAAAGCAAATTCATAGCACTAGGCTTCCATGAAGAGAACCACCTGCACTACCCTGGCGGCCTGAAAGCCTGAAAGCTCTTTTTTTCTTTGTTTTTGGGACTAGAAACCAAACTCAGGACCTTGAGCTTGCCAGGCAGGTGCTTGTGCTCTGCGCTATCTCCCCAGCCCAAGCCTGCATACGCTCTGCTTGCAAATAAGTAAAGCCATAGTACTTTTCTCCCTACAACCTTCTCCTAGTACTTTCCTCCCTATAACCTTCTCCTTAGAGAAAGATGACTGACACTCCTTCGCTTTTATCAAGCGATGGTTTTAGGAAAATCTTAGTGTGAACTTCCCAAAGCTGCAGCTATATGGTGCTGTAAAGAGGAGAGATGGTAGCTGGCCAGATAGCTCAGCAGATTAAAACACCTGTTTAGGCAGATGCAGGGACTGGGGTTTGAACTCTAGCATGCTGTGCTGGCCCTGCCCCCAGGGCATGCCGAGCCAGAGACTGAGACTGGGCGTGGTGGCGCGCGCCTGTAATCCCAGCACTTGGGAAGTTGAAAACAGGAGGGTCACTATGAGTCTGATCTGTGTAGTGAAACCCTGTACTAAATACATAAAAAAATGAGAGAGATGGTGGTTGTAAGCATAAGCCACACAGTGTGGTCTAAGAGAGGTCACCCTGTTATGTCCAGCCAGTCAGAACTTTTCAAAAGACTGCCTTGTCCCCACCCAGCCAGGCATTCTTGCAAAGAGCATCGATGCCTGGGCTTGCTTCTCAGATTGACTTCTGGAAACCTGGACATTGGTCCCAGGAGGTGATAGGACCTAAGTAGGTTGCATCCTTCCTGTTGCTGTTTCCTAGCTTCACATCACTACTGATAACAAAGGACAAGTGTCCATTTAGGACCAAATGTCATAGGTATAGACCTCTCCCTCACCCTTTTCTCCATCACCCATTCTGTTCCTAGCAGTGGACAGCTGCCAGAAAGCTGGGTAGAGACATTGCTTTCACTCTATTCCCCCAGGGGCAACTTCATCAATGAAAGCACTATATTGAGCTCATTCTGGAGGAAAGATTTTTTTTAAAGAATGGCAAGCCACAAGTAGGAGACTGACACTAACTCACAGAGTTTACTTTCTCATCTCTGAAGAACATCAGTGTAAGAAGATCCTTCAAAGCCAGGCAGGTTGATTCCTATTCCAGTGAGTGGCTGAATCTGGTGTCTGTCCTTTAACAACTGTGCCCCTTGGGGTTTAGCAGAGGAAATGCTAGAAAGTGAATGCCAGAGACTTTGGCAAATTTCACGTGTAAGCATTTATTCTGGCTTCGTATAGACTTGGATGTAGGTCCCAGTTTATAGGGGTTGGGTCCTAGAATTTCTTAAATATGTGATCTGGGCCAATCACCTGGCCATCACACAACCTAGGTTTCTTCATTTATAAAATGGGCTTGCTAACACAGTTTTGTGAGTTCAGGGAGCTAATGAGTGCAGCCCAGTGCCTGGCACAGGAATGATGCCTACTGGATGGCAGCCTTTATCACTGAAGCTCTGCAGCATGGATCCAGAGTAAGGGGACTTTCCATGGAGTAAGGCCTGGGAATGGCTGAAGACATGTTGCTAGAGGCTTGCTGGTCTGTAGAGTGATTCCTCCATGCTGAGTGAGAAATGGCTCAGGAGCAAAAGCTTGCTCTTGGGAGAATCCAAGAAGAGGCAGCAAGAAAAATGAGCATTTTCCAAGGTGATATCCCACATGACTGACATTTCATATACTTCTGTTTTTAGGCCCATAGGAAGCAGAGAGGGTCATTCGTCAAGAAGGGGTTTTTAGGGGGGAGCAGCTCTGGAAGCTTGCTCCTTTGGCTTTGGCATGTGCGATGGTCCCTGTCTGGGCTTTGCATTCCAGTCCCCGGGAGCTAGGGGCAGCCCTAAGAATGGGCAGCATTTTGCATCTGCCTTCCCAGGTGTGGTCCTGAGAATGTGCTCATAGATTTCCATTTAACAACAATCGTTACTAGAGAGCCTACTCCTTACTTTTTCGGATTGTGCAGCTGATGACTGGCTGACCTCATTAAAAAGCAGGTGGAGGGGGATAGAAGCAGCTGTTGCTACAGGAAACAAGGCTTTCCCCTTAGGGAACACCCTGGGTGGGGGTGGATCCAGAATGGCAGCTGTCCTCTACCCAGAGGTTGGGCCAAGCCGTGGGTGACTGTGGGCTGAGAAACCATGCAGAGTGGTCCAAAACAAATTTTCCATCTAGCTTGCACCACAAGGACCCCTGTTTCAGTAACTTGCTCCCTTTTTCTCTTGGGTTAGAATCTATGCTCCAGACCTCATCCTGGGGTGAGCCCGGCCTCAAGTCCAAGGCCTGCTTGGAACTGGTTGCAATACTGTCAAAGAACTAAGTAGCAAACAATCATGCAGACTGGTGTTTGTGGCTCACATAATACGCTGAGCCTTCTCTGAGTTAAAATTACAGAGATATATACAGCATTAAACCTTCACGTACCAGGGTGAATACTTAAGCCAAAGGCTTGGCAGTGTAATTTTAGCTGAGAGCTACAGTTTGGGGGTGGGGATATGGGGACAAGGAAAGTTTCTTGGGTACTTGTTAATTCCTGATGGCCCCTTTTTTCTTCTGCAGAGAATATTATGCTTCTTTGGAGGACTAGACATATAAATCCACCGTATTCTAACCAGTTCTCATACCCTTTTCCTATCACACCACAGAAATAATCTACCAAAGCAGAGAAACCCCGAACAGATTTCTGTAGATTTTTTTTTTAAAAGCTAACAGCACTACTGAATAGTCCACATATTTTCCTACTTTTAAGAAGATTATTATAGCTTTTGGGTTATTTGCCCTCTTCTTAACCTATTTTCTGCTGGTAGGACACCAACCAAGCAAAGTGGCTTTCAGGGCTTCCTTGGCCCTTTTTCTGTAATTGGCCTCTTTTACTTCTTGAGGGAAAAAGGAAACCCCACTTCCAGAAATTCAAATCAAGTAGCATTTCTCGAGTACCTACCAGATTCCTGTGCTATTTCCAGGCACTGCAATTGGAGAAGGATGTTACAAGTCTCTATGTCTGAAGTGCACCAGCTCCAGTCTGGAGATGAGGCCCAGTGACCATAGACTGGGTGGGAGACTGCCTGGGTAGAGCCAGTTGGCACCTGGTGTTTCACAGGAAACCTCAAGAAGGGAACTGGAGAGTGTGGTTTCTTAAACCCCTGTCCTGATTCATTTGCTTTGTTTATGAAACACACTGCCTGCTATCCAAATGGCTGCATGTTGAAACTTCATTAGCTCTTTTCAAAGCCCTTTTTCTATCAGTATAAAGGTTCTTCCTAACACCACTGGTTTCCTTGAAAGGTTTGTCAGCTGCTCCTGATAGAATCACTTCAAATGAAAATGCTTCATTCCAGGGGATATTTTATTTACAGCCAAGCAGCTGTAACTAGTGGCATTCCCCCTACCAGGCTATAGTGATGATACACCTTTGATACTGCTGAATGATTCTGCCAAGGATTCCAGTTTGCTCTTATGCAAGTGAATTGTTGGATTCAAAATAAACCCATCCAGGCTGCCTCTTCCCTGCCCCCACTCACTGTACCAGTCCTGAAAGCATGTAGCCCTCACAGCGAGATCTGTTGGCCTACTGAAAGTCTAGCACGAACATGAAGCTGGTCCTCCTTAACTAATGAGTGATGGCAAGCCATCTGGCAAGCTCAGCTCGGAGAATGATTCGTTCTGTACCAGACTCATGCAGCCAAGATAGCTACCTTCCTAAGCCCCCAGAACCAGTATTTCTGTGGGACTACATTTCGCCCCTACATTCATGGAGTTTTATAGCTGAAAAGGACAATTTTATGACATCACTGCAGGAGGCTGCACATCCTTGCCTGATTCACTTGCAATACTCTAAACTTTTATTTTCCTTGAGTGAAGAACTTTAAAGAAAACAATGCTTTTTTGGTTTATTTTATCTTATTAATGCGTGTTTGCAGTACATGCATTTTAGAGTCATCTTGGGAAGTTGGTGCACATACATATGGCTTGATTCTTTTTTTAAAACCTCTTTCCCTCCCCTCCCTCCTTCCTCCTCCAATTCTGCTTTTCTCCCTTTTATTCTTGTTGTCACTATTAGTCTTAGGTCATATCTATGATGTATAATGCCCACATTCATTTAGGTTACCTATTTTCCCATCCCTGGCCCCTCACCTTTTGCTGTAGGTCCCCTGGGCCCCTTCTGTGTGCAAGAGCTTTATCCCCTTGTCCCCGTCTGTCCTGCCTTTATTTCCACTTAGTTGTACTTTTCCTTACTAGGATGAGGGATACCATTTGATACTCAAATCTGTGTGTCTGATTTATTTCATGCAACATTGTATTGACTAGGTGCATCTATTTTCCTAGAAATGTTCCAAATGGCAGTTTCTTTATCCAGTCATTTGTTGTTGGGTTTACAGGCTGTTTCCAGGATTTTGCTGTTATGAATGATGCTGCTATAAACATTGGTACACAAGTATCACTGTCATATGATGTCTAAAACTCTGTGGAGAAGATACCTAAAAGGGGAAGAGCTGGGTCATATGGAATTTCTAATTTTAGTTCTTTGAGAAATCCCTCAAAACTTTTATGAAGTGAGCGCAGGACTAAAGGTTCCAGTACTAGCTGTAGTCCCTTGTCTTCAAAACGCTCACAGTTTCTGAGGGGTGAGAGGGAGCTCCCCACCTGACTCTGATATTAGATAGTAAGAGCCAGGAATAGCGGCAACAACAAAGTGAGCCATGTGAACCAAAGGAAGAAAGGATTACTGCTTCTAGTTGGGAGAGGAGAGGGCCAGGAAATTCTAATCAGAGGAGGTGACTGAGCTGGGTCAGATTTCAGTGGGGGGCGGTGATTCTGGGAGCAAAGGCATGCACACATTTGCTGGACTCAGGGAACTTACCCTGAGAGATGGGAGGCCTCTCATGGACAGTAGTTTTGCAGGGAATGAATGAAAGAAAGAGCACATGGCTACAGAATGGTGTTTTCTAACTGCAATCCTTCCATTCTGATAGACCGCTACTCCAGGCAGCATTTGAGGATGGCCAAGTGTGCCTTATTTGGATGGCTCCTCTTTAGGCTCTAAAGGTTGGTATGCAACCACCTTCCCTTAAATGGTGGCAACAGGGGTGGCAGCCAAGGATGGCAGCTTTGTGAGAGAAGGGAGGTAAATCCGAGAAGATTTATTTTGGTCTCATTACCAGCAGTCCTTTGCTGAGCACAGCTTAATAAGAGGGAAACTCCTAATGAAGTCCTGAGTATCACCAAAGTGTTCAGGCATGGCTTGAAAAGCCAAAGAAGATGAAAAGAAAGAAAGAAAGGAATCAAAGGGTCCTTTAAAAGAAAAGAGGTAGACAGTAATAGCTGTAGAACTTGGAACAGCTCTTTTGCTGATTGGCAGGTTGGAATTGCAGCTTAGCGATGTTGAAGGGTAGTTTCCCTCTAATGCTGTTACTGATACAAGATTCTCTGTTCCCACAGAGAGAGCTATGTTGGGGAAGAAAGAAAATGTTTGAGGTCTGATTCACGAGCATGCTGACTGGCCCGTGCACTGGGGCAGAAGAGCAGCAGCGTTTCTGAAAGAATGTCATCCTCTTTTCTGTTTGTTTTTTTCTCTACATCAAAGAAAGTAATGTAGGATATTTGTCACTAAAGGCGTGCTTTTCTCCTGCCTTTATTTTCCACACTTTTCAAGCCTGCCATTTTATTACAGTAGTGGGGAAGAGAATGTCAACCTCCAATTGAGAGTATGTGTAGCCTTGAGGGGAGGCGTCAGTGTTGGGGCCTCAGCATCTATGAAAAGATGGCAGGTGACTATGTGCACGTACTGCACAGGATGCTAGGTTTTCCTCGGTGCCTGTCTAACTCTGGGCAAGCGAAGGATCCTAGAGCGTCAGAGCTAGAAGGGGTCTAGAAGAGCACCGAACCCAAGATCTTCCTGTACATATGGGGAAACAGAGGGCCATGCAATCCCCAGGAGGCCAGTCCATGCTTAGAACTCAGGGTTCTTTCATGTGGCCTTTACACCAGCCACAGGCCGCCAGCCCTTCCTCGGAAATGGGCCCAAGCTGTAGCTTATTGTGGAAAAAGAAGGGTCTGCTTTCACCGCTGTCAGTGAGCCAAGGTGCAAAGAGAGGGACAGACTTACTTGCTGCGCCACTACCGCTACTAAACTTGCTTGTCTCTGTCTGGGCACAGCTCCCTGCCAGGGAGCCTGCCACCCTTCACATCCCTCGCTAGGCAAAGATTCAGTGAACTCCCTCTGTTGCTGATGGCATTCAGGTGCACAGAGGCACACCGTACCTAAGGCCCACTTGGGAACAGGACGCGTCATCAAACCACCATAGTTTAGCTGTCACCTCTTCTGGGCAGTATTCCTTGATTTCCGAGACTGAGCCATAGAACTTCTCCTTGCCTCAGCATTAAATGCTGCTCATTGTTGTTCTACTCATATTTTGCCTTCACTAGGCTGTTTCTTTTTTCTTTTTGAGACAGGGTCTCGCTATGCAGTTTAGGCTGGCCTTGAACTCACTTTGTAGCCCAGGCTGGCCACACATTTGCAGCGATCCCTCTGCCTCAGCCTCCTGAGTGCTGGCGTTCCAGGTGTACACCACCACATCTGGCTACTGAGTCTCTTGAGAATAAGGACCATATCTTCACCAAGACCCCAGTGCATAGGGAAGGCCTACTGTGAGTATGTCCAACCTGTAGGCTTTGGGCTTGTTGTGCTATTTTATAGGCTTGGTTCATTTTTTGTTCTTATAGTACAGGGAATGGAATCCACAGCCTTCACATTGAGCTATGTACCCAACTTTTTTTACATTTATTTTTATTTTTTGAGACTAAATCACTCAATTCCCCAGGCTGAGCTCGAAGTTGCATTCCTCCTGCCTCAGCCTCCCTTACAGTGCTGGGATCACAGGTGTGTGCTATCATGCCCAGATGTGTAATTTCATTTAATGTTTTAAAAATATGGTAAAAAGTTTTGTTACTTATATACACTGAACATATTATACATTTTATAGGTGGCCCAACTCACTCAGTACAGACCACACAAGCCAAAAGGTCTAGGTCATAGTAGACACACGGTGTTTTCTGAATGATGACTCAGACTCCCATGATTGCAATGTTTGATCTCATTTCCTCAATGACTTAAAAAACCACCACACCAGGTAGAAAAACAGGCATTCAAAATGAGCTCTTTGTAACTGCCTAGACATAATACTTCCCAGGCCTTCAATAGTACAAATTCTGAATGGCTCTTCTCTGTCACCACAACTATTACAGGCACACCAGTATAGCCCCACATTTGGTTCCTTTTTCATATCTGTGTTTGCAGCCTCTAAGGAACAGTGTGCTTGATGTAGGTTCTCTGGCCTTGGAGGGAGCTCCAAGTTTTGTCTTCAAAACTATTCTTACAAATCATTTACCTTCAGAACCCTGGGTGGTTGGAAATAGTATCTTTCGCTTAGATTCATTTGTTACAGGAAAATGAGCAAAAGATCTTCTTTCTGTATTGTAGTGAAAGCTGTAGAGGTTGAGCACCCCTGATCAGAAGAACATCTTACATAGGGGATGCTCCGAAATCCAAAGTGTTCTAGGTACCAATAACACACAACTAGCGGCAAATTCCAAGCCTTATTTCATGTGAGAAGTTGCAGGCAAAATACAGGAGATGACTTAAAATACTGAATAAAATTGCCTTTAGGCTATGCAGACAAGTTGTATGTGAAACAAATGCCTTTGCTATTTTGGCTTGGGTCCCATCCAAAGATATTTCATTACCTATTGGCAAATATACTAAGATCTGAAAAAGAAACCAATCTCGCAAACCTTATGGATAAGGGATAACTCAATATATAGTAGGATATCTAATGATGAATTAGTAAGTTGTAAGGGTCCAATATCTTGGTTTCTCATTTTTTTTTCCTGGTCTATATTCAAATTTCTCAACAATTCCTGTTTGAAAATTTACCTAAGTTTTTAGGTAGAAAAAAAAATCCCTGATACCAGAGTTAACAGGACAAACAATTGATGCTCAGGCCCTGGCTCAGGGCTGGACATGATGTAAAACTCTTGAGATTATTTCAGTGTGCAGCAAGAACCATTCAGAACTATTGTTCTAAGTAGAAAGTGGTAATGGCTTCATGCCTTACTCTTACTTTCTCTCTAAGGAATTCTAAAAGCTGATGGTTCTTTAAACCAGAACTCACAGGATGCTACCCATCCTGCGACAGCAGGAGATAGAGCAGATTTTGAAGGTGGGATATGAGATTTTCTCTCACCTGGAGTTTTGCCTCAGCCAGCACTTATCTAAGCACATGTGAAGCTCTGGATTGAAGTCTGGAAGAGACACTCCACTTCCTCCCATGCTCTACAAGGCTCCACACCCTCATGAGAACTCACGGTACCTTGCTCTTCCTTATAGATCACAGAATTTCACATGGACTTTAAAAATGCCTTTGAAAAGGTATTCCAAATAATCTGCCAAGGCTAGTTTCTCCATAGCAAGTTTTATGTCATTTCAAACTGAGTGAGGAAGTGTTTGGTGCTGCCTTCCACTCATTTATTTCTTTGGTCTAAATGTGTGGTGCACACATAGTGGAAGCAGATCTCTGATTCTGGAGTGTTTGAGGTTTGGGGCTTGCTCAGAAAGTTTCTGGTACGATCAGGGGTGTGTTTACATAACTCTGAGGCATCCTGTTAATGTGTGCTGCACAGTCAAATAGGTCAATAGAGTGAAAAATCAATCTAACCAGTGGACTGATGGACCAATATGCTGTACAACTGACTGGACTCATGGATTCAATCAAGAAGACTGAAGCACAGTACTGTACCTTGGGAAGCCAGACGGTCTGCTGATGTGGAAGCATCCACCTAGTCAGCATTGGTACCCATCTGGCTCAAGCCACTGGCATGAAATTTGATTGAAGACTTCAGGAGCACTGGGGATACAAGAAGGGTGGATGAATCTTCTCTTTTGTTATACCAAAGTTCTTAAAATCCACAGCTATCTAGTTTTCTACCCATAAGTTTCTTCTTGAGGAAGGAAAAGTGGAGCATAGCTCTCTGGAAGCTTCTTATCTGTGTGAACTTGAGCAAATGTTGACCTCTCTGAGCCTCATTTCTTCCTCTGTCCTGGAAATAAGCATAATTTATACTTGACAGGATTGTTGGGATGGCTCAGTGAGACTAGGCATGGGGAATGCATAGAAAAATCTTTGATGGATGAAAAATACCTGTTCCTTATTATGCCTAAGATGTTTGAAATGCAGTGAGATAGTGAGGTTAAGATTGATAGCCCAAATCGTTTGATAATA